>NW_009195283.1:0-11512 GCF_000690835.1 Fulmarus glacialis | reverse complement strand
CTGCTGAAGCCTGGCCTTTCCACCCACATAGGAAAGCGTACATGATAGTAACACAACAGACTCTGTGTTTAACACTTTAAGAGCAACCTCTGTCAAAGTGTCTGCACAAAAACCTGTTTACAAATGGGGTGTCTCTACATACCCAAACCCTGTATTTCAGTAGTGGAGCCCTTTTAGGAAGGAATATTGACTGCGAGTTTTGTTTGACTCCTTTGAGTGAGACTTACCTGAGCGTAACATGTTTTCCATCCATAAAGATGAACTTTCCAGGCAAAATAGGGCAGCCCTACTCAGATTTGCTCTCAGAATTGGTCCCAAGCCTGTGCTTGATAATTAGCTACCTACCTGTATATTAAGTTATCTATCTGTTCATGCTATAGCACCAGCAGGGAGAGCGCTAGTTGGCATGAACCAAAACCATGCTGGGAAAGATGCTAATCAGTTAGGCAGCATGCATGACTGCAAGACAGTGTTCAGGCCCATGCCCTGCTCAGTTTCTTGGCATAGAAGAGGCCTTGGAGGTGTTGGGCCAAACTATCAGAGGAAAGCTAGCAGGGCTGATGAAACAAAGGGTGAGAAATTGAATCAGCCACTGTGCTAACAGGCACCTTAATTATGGGGGTGTTAGTAGCTTTCACACAGGCAAAATGTGAGTGGAAGCTGTGGAGGAGAAGTAGAACAGTTGGAAGTTTCCATTAGAAACTTAGTCCATTGAAACCGACATGAAAAAGTTCTGTTTGGAGAATTTCTAGGTTTTTTTTTTCATGTTTGCATGTTCATGTTTGGCATTTTCAAAATATGTTTTTCAGTTTGTAATAATTTCTCATTTTAAGAATAAAAATGTTAAAACCCCATTAAATTATAAAAAGGTTGATGATACATTGTTAAAGGTGCTTCAATTGACCTTAGCCAATATTTCATTGATAATCTATCTATCTGTGGAAAAAAAAATCAGAGTTTTTTAATGTTGATTATTCAAAGAGAGATTGAGAGACATTATCAAAGAATATTCTCTTTGATATCGTAGAATCCCTTAAGAATCAGAAAAGAATTTCCCACTCAACCCCCACAATGAAAATCTCATCATCTCCAGGTGTACAGATATACAGGTAGGACTTGCTTGCAGGTGTCTTTCTCAGTAATATGGTTGCTGTTGCATTATGTGTACTGGACTATTTGGACCTGGACATGCCTCTAACTTCTTACCAAATAAAAAACAGTGGAAGCAATTTTAAGGCAGGCACAGGTTCACAGATTTCTTTCCAGCTGTCATTTAAGACATCATTGACCTGAATGGCAAGATACAGAATGATTGATCTGTAGGGTATCACCTACTAAAGTGATGACTGAAATTTCATAAAATTTGTGCAATACACTTTTCAACAGAACTATATTTTCACTAAATGATATCTCTGCTAGTGATAAAGCAAACCAAGGACTTGTGCCTCCTTATGTTTATGATTAAGTTGCAATGTTGTAAGATCAAGGCAGTTTTAGTCAATTGAAGACTCTTGTTTCAACCAGGCAAAGATGTAGTCCTGAATTTACACAAACCATTCTTGCCTAACAAATATCAACATGAAAACTTTAAAAATAATGAGTCTCAAAAGGATTCCGATTACTTTCATTCCAAAATTTCAGATGATAAAAACAAACAGTGATAGGAATTCTAGATATTAATATAATATAAATAGAAAGATGGACTAGATAAAACCAGCTGAACACTAGTCTGTCCTCAAGACCTAACAGGGAAGTAATAACATGCTTTTGAATATGTAGCAATGACTTTTGGCAGATATGCCACGCACAATTCTGTACCACAGAAAACCATTGAACTTGATTGACTATTTAAACCATTTCTGAAAGACCATCACTAAGGGGATGCTTATATTGTTAGTATTGTTTTTTATAACCAGAATGACACAGGACTGTCAAAATGCTAGTTGCTGCAATGCTGATACCTCTTTAGCTTACTATGTCCAGCTGCAGTAAGTATCTTAAAAGTTAAGTAAAAATGTTGCTGATATTCGCTGCAGACTTTCTTCTACCAAATAGATATTTTTATTTGATTATATTAATTCTATTTTGTCCTAAGCAAGAGTACCTTAAACCACAATGGAACACAGTACTTGCAAAAAGACATCAGTTTTGCAAATATAAAAAAACCCAAAATATTTAACAAAAATAAAACACATATATAAACATATACTTTTTATTTATTATTATGTCCTTAGATATCATTAGACATTTATAACGTCTTTCAACAGCATAACACTCTTTAGTGATTTTATGTAAGTTTGTACCAGAAGTACAATATTGAAGGTGTAACATTGAATTGGTTGGTAAAATTCTGACCTACCAGTTGTTTGGTAGAACCACACAGATTTTATGTAAGGCCCAAATAGGTTAACATTAACATGGATGCATTGAATAGAAAAGGGCAGATTTACGGAGTTCTGTAGACATGATAGAGAATAGAAGGTACTAAAGAAACTGTATGAAGTATTAAAAAAAAAAGCGTTTATATAGAGTAATGGGCTTTGTGTGCCACCCATTGGAAACAAAACTTCAGGTTCTTTTCTATGCCTCTTTCTATGCCCTTGTTCATGAAAAAAGACCATAAAGTCTTTTAAAAACTACTCCCACTTTTTTTTTCATTTGGAGTATCACAAAGCATATGGTACTATCGGCCTGCAGTTTCCCCTCTAGCACTTCTGAAATCCCTGCTGCCTCAGTTCAACCACTTAAATTAAACAATATAAAGATGACTTTACTCTCTCCTGAGTCCACTTCCTGAGATTCATTTTGCTAATTAAATGGCAGTCTTTCATAAACACAAAGAGTTTGTTAAAAATATAAGTAAAACCATGCACACATGCAAACATGTTTTCACATGGTCTGTGTCTCACCTTGGTCTCAGTTTGCCCGAGAAACTGTCCCTTTTGAAACCATGTATAGCACAGAAGGACTTATGAAGGGATATAGGGATATAGGTAAGACGTAATGGCCAACTGTGATTTTAGTGCCTAAATTCTGTGCTGATATCCCCATCCCACCACCAAGTTGATACATTGTCCTGGAAATGCCTAAATGCACCTAAAATTCTTCTTCATATTTCATCATCTCACATCTTATGTCACTAGACATATACAGACATACAATTATGTCCTGATCCTGTGACTATCTTCTGGCCCCTTCATATTCCAACCCTGTGGAGAATCACAAAACATGCCTGTGTGGTGCTGGTCTCATTTTGGAGGCTCAATCCAACAGACCTTTCAGAGTGGGATTGTGTTAAGCAGCAGTTAAAAAGCAGTCGGGCAGAAATCTATGGAGGCTGGGGTTGAAAATCCTTCTCTAAAGTGACCTGAATTTATGTCTCAAAGATGTATGAAATGTGGAAGAGGTGCTCTCACTCCTTTGAATTGCTCCACTTTGCATCTTCCCCCAGTAAATACTTAGGTATGATCCTAGGGGTGAACCAGCCTGCACACACTTCAGGCACCTTATCGAAACGCTCTTCAATAATAAACGTCATAGGTCCCTGCATAGACAGTGGAGTGTGGGACATGCCTTTGAAGGACTCCAAATGGAAGTCCCATCCACTTGTCCATCTTACCAAACTAGGCGCAGGCAGGCTCCCCTAACTTTGAGGGCCTTCTAACTTCGCCACCACTCTCTCTTACTCGTTCATTTAGGTCCTTACGCACTTTCTTTGAGAACGATGATTTAGTAAATGTCTAAAACTTAAAAGTTAGGTGTCTGTGATAGGAGGGCTGGATTCTGCCTTGTAAAGAGAGAGAAGGGCCTGGGGCTGTGAGCACTGAGTGGAGGGAGCTACGAGAGCCTTTACAGATCAGAGTAAGCTGTCAAGGTCCCAAAGAGAAACATGTATTTAGGATACACTCTTGACATTTTTGACTGGATACTAGCTCACTGCAGCTAGTTTTGTGGCTCCTGTTTGCAGATGCCTAGCTCTAACAAAAAATAATTTGACAAGTACTTGAATTCAAACTGGAGGTTGTGAGTTCTGCTGGTTAGGTATCAACAAGACATCCTGCAATGCTCAATTCCTGTAGAAATTGAGCCCTCAGAGAATAAAGAGCAAGCATTAGAGGAAATCCTGCTAGGAAACTAATAACGCTGAATTGAACAGGCTCTGAACACCATGTTGAAACTATGGCTGGGACCTCAGCCTGAAGAAGCAGGCTAAAGAACCCATTAAAATGGTCTTCTTTCAGTCACCAACCAAGCCTGGGTTGTGTGGAAAAAATGACTTTCAAAATTTAACTAACGATTGTATCATGATGTATGTACACGAAGAGCCAAAATTAAGGGTATATGGAAAACTTCAATTCTGGGGCATGTAATTTTTTGAGTGCTGGCTTCTGTGACCTTTTGAAGTCTTTTCAAGGTAATCCTCCATGTGTGTACTACCTTATACACAATATCAATATTTCTTTGTGGTCTGTCATGTAAATTTGCTTCAGAACAGGAGCTTTAGTATTACAGAAGCAAAAATATTAGTTTGTTATTCATTTTGTACGATTTCAAAGTCTTCTCTCATTTATTTATTCCATTGATCTGGCATGTTGTTAGGCCTTTTTTAAGCCTCAGCGTTATGTCCAGTGACATTGTCAATTGTGTCATGGCCTAAGACAAATTGTTCTTTTCTGATCTGCTAGTACCCTTTCTTATGAGTTTAGCAGCATTATGTACCAGAGGGAACAAGCGTTGATCAGAAACATCGCAAGACACATTTACATGGTGTCTGGGATAAATAAAATTTCTTCCTCATATAGCAGCCATGTGTAACTGTTCATTTAAATAGCTCTTCTTATCTTACCATCTGAGAGGTGACAGGGCTAAGAGCAGTAACGGTGATGTGAGTCCTTCCAGGAACCTGTCCAATGGGTAGCGATGGGATTCCTCGCATCAGCAAGGCAGGAAACTCATTTGAAGCTTCCTCATCAATCAGTTTATAACAGACTTCCTTGCTGATTCTAAGCACTCTAGTAGCCTCAGTAAAGTTTTCTAACCATCTTGCATTAGCTACCAGAGTCCATCTCTGGTTAGGCAGTGAGAAGGCCATTTGAAAAATAACAATGCAATACAAAGTCGTCTTTTCCAGCCCCGATGCTCCAGCTGGTACAGAGCCCTGCAGCATCTTTCTGGATGGCTACAAGGACATCACACCTGTATGTGGTTACACTACCTTCTTGTAGAATATCAAACCTATTTCTAGGGCTGGTCTTACATTCTCACTGGCTTTCAGTGGCCTGAAATACCTAGAGGTCTGGGATGAGGATGCAGCTGAAGAGCTTCAGTGCTCTGGTGCAGTGGATCGTTTACACTGAGACGAAACCTGCCTGCACAGAGGACAGAGCTCTCAGGTCCCAGACTTAAGTGAGTTGTGACAATCATCACAAATATCACCATCATCCGCTCCAAATGCAGAAGCAATAAGTGCCTTTGATTTGTTTTCTCAAATAAAAGATTTGTCTGTCTGTGTATACCTGTAATGACTGAAAAAGCCAGAGAAAACAACTGTTGCACTGCACATACTTCTGGTCTCAAGAAGATGACAAGAAAGTGGGGGGGAGCAGTACAATGGAAAAATGGCAGGTGGAGAAAAAGGGAGGGGGAGAAAGAAAGCTGGGAATATGGGATAAATGAGACGGAGACTGTGAAGAAGAGGATGAAACAAATCTGCAAGAGTGAATCAATATATAAAAGGGTGGAAATAATCCAAGCTGGAACAGTTATGTTAGTAGGTCTGGCAATAATACCTTTCTCTTCTAGTCCTCTATTTTTCTTGAATCTACCTACTTCCTACTCTTCTTTTTACAACCACGTGGACCAGGGGAAGATACATCCTGATGTGCAATGGTCCTGGAAGAGACCAGAAGACTGCGAAGATTTCAGAGACTTTGGGAGGGAGGAGGATGATCACAGATGACCTCTAAATTCCATTTCCCTCTTTCTTCAAAAACCATCTGAAGAAGCTTTTGTGCTTCTGCTGGGAGCCGGGTCTTTGGGCAATAGACAAGTTTCTTAATGCATTCAGCAGAAAGTCTACCAGCCAAAATGTGCAATAAACAGAAACTCTGTTTAATTTTCAGAGTGTCTACTTATGTGTACAGACTCTCAGTGCAGCTAATATAAACTATAATCAGCGGCACCAAACATTTTTGCTGTCTTTAGGATCCTTTTCCTCATGTTTCATTGCTTTAAGGATCTCTGCTTTTCTTGGGCTCCATAGCTCTGCAGACAACACAGGAGTCTCATGTTTTGCGCTTCCCATGCTTCTACAGTATCAGTGTAGCTGTCTAATCCTGACCCAATGTCTTCCAAAAGTCCTGCCTTGTCTTCCCTTTAACTGCTGTACTTGGTCTTGGACTCTGAAATGCAAAGAAATGTCTCTTTGGTATACAAGAGATAAAATGGGTGAAGGCCAAGATGACTGAATCGATCAGCAGAGTATAAAGCAGGTGTCCCTGATGGATGGCTATGATATCAGTGGTCAGCTGGACAACTTTCATCCCGGTAAATGTCCCCGGTGCTCAGAGGCCCCCCACTGACCCACCACCCTCCACCTGAAGATCTGCTGCTTCCCTTTCTCCTTTCCCAACACCTGCACTGATGCCCCACTCCAGGGTTGGTTTGCCTGGTTTAGAGCTGGATTATGAGACAGGAAGGTGTTAAATAGGACTGGATCCTTGGTTTGTGTGGATTTAATTGAAAATGATAAAATAAGAAGACAGAAATGAGGATCATTGTTTCTGCATTATCCTCACTTACACACATCCATGATAATAAATAAATACATTTTGAAGAGGAACTGTGGCTCTGATTTCTAGACCCTTAACTGGCTGAGTAAAGCAGCACAAAAGAAGATGATGAGGATTTTGGAGGAAGATACATTTCATCTTATATAGTTACACTTGAGTGAGACTGTGAGCAAAACTCCCAGAAACTACTTTTATATTAACAAAGTGGCTGTTGTTGACAAGTGGAGCATGTGGTGGAAGGAGATTGTTGTCAGTGTAAATGGTGGTTACTGGAGAAGGGCTGTCACTGAGATAAAAATGAGGTGAAAAGGCTTCAGTTGGTGAAAAATGACATTGGCAAAATTGGTTCATTTCAGTGGAAGGGTTGGAGTAGGAGTCCCTAGCTGTCAGGACATGCTATTCGGTAGAGTGGGTTATTGGATACGTTTTTTATTTGTTGAATATTCTGTTAAGGGCACAGATAATACCATTAAGCCTATGCATGAAAAGCCAATAGAATCATTTAGAAATCAAACATTGAGAGCCTTGGTATTTATTGGCCTTGTTCCATGCACACAGCTCTCATCGATGTCAGCTCTGCACAGATCTAGCATGGCTTACGAGCCTGAGCTTTTATCCTTTTCACGTTACTAGTGCATTACTTATTGGGCAGTGAAAACGGAGTCTGCAAAAGCCTTAGCTTCTTTGGAATTAGAAATCTGAGGCATTATTGGAAGCCAAGTAAATATTAGAAAGTAGACCAAATGGACATGGCACCTTAGAAAATGCTCAGGCTGAGTCTGAATCGGAAGATGGTGGTCTTTGTCTTTCCGTTCCACATAAATGCATATCTAACTAAGATACTGGACATAAGCAGAAATGCACACCTGCACCACAGCTTGTTGGCGTTCAAAACTGACTGCAGATGAAGCGGTTGCTGGGGGCTGAACTGCTCCCCATTCATCCCATTGGGGAGCTTCAGAGGTATTTGCTGCATTACTGACACCTCTTCTGTGGAAAACCAAGGCTTCTGTGTCCAGAAAAAATTCTCAACCATTTTTTTACAAGACTTAAGTTAATTCTGAGAAAGAATGCAAGACCAGACCTTATAAGGGAGGTGGATAGGTGTGTGCGGTTCAGTATAGCACAGTTCTCAGGGCTCAGAACACCAAAGAGAGCTGGCTGATGCAGTGATGGAGCCTGCCAGAGGACTTGACCCTCTGTCAGGAGCCAGAAGCTGGCTGTGGTGTGGATAACTAACACTGCATGAGGAAAGGGTTTAAAATCAGTGTGGATGTGGATGCCAGTCATTAGTCCACCTAACACTAAACAGGAATCACACGGTGGTCAAGAACAAACACACTTCTTCTTGAGGCCCTGGGAGATTACCCACATTTAATACCTCATCTTTTACTGACATTTCAGTCAGTTTTTCTGACAACTTATGTCAATGCTACCTCAAGGGCAAACCCTCCCCTAACTTTCTCACAGCAAAAGACTTTTTTTGTTCCTTGCCACATTTGTCTCTGATGTCTCAGCTACCATATTACTGTACCAAGAGGTGGAGAAACCTCCCCAACTCCCCATCTCCCCCCCCCCAGCTGATACAGGGCTGCCAAGCTGAGAGTTTGCTCTCCTAGTGCATCACCTCCACCCAGCCTCTCTTCACCTTTCTCCAGACTCCAGGCAGGGGCAGGTGCCTGAAAAGTTATGGACAAACTGTGCATATGGTGGAGGTAGAAGACAGGCTAAAACTCCTATTCTGTGAAGGCTGTATTTATTTTCTGGTTTATGTTCATAGTAGCCCCTAAATAGACTAAAAACTATAAGCTTCAAACCAGTGAGACACTGACAGACACAAATTCTTTAAGATTATTCATTCAGGAATCCAAAATGTGAGGCCATCCTTATGCTCAGATAATGCCTAAACACTTTTCCTTGTTCAGGTGCCTTTAAAGCCTTGTTTCAGGGTGATCACTTACAGCCTTGGGAAACGAGCTGCGGCAAACCTTTGTTGCAGCATTCCCTAGATGCATTATGTTCTGCTGTCCTTCCACACAAACGTGACAGTTGCAGTGATAGAGAACAAGTGGAAAATTGATAGGAGATAATTATTATCTTGCTAGGCTCCAGCTTCTGACTTAAGGAATTTCAAGGTCTGACAGAAGTAGTGATTTCAATGAAGAACAGAAGGTAGGGGACTGAAGTTTTCTCATAGTTGCATGGAAATAATTTCTCATGGTGAACCTTTGCTTGCTGGTTTTGAGTCAAAGTATTCACTGAAAATCGTAAGTGGTTTCCAGCAAGCTGCTAGGGTTGATATGATCAAGATATGTGAAAAATTACAGTGAATATAATGCTGTTTTCATATCCAGTTGTCATTCACAGAAATAACAAAAACGACACTCTTGCTGCAGGCTTTCTAGCAGCAGAACTGTTGGTTACAACTGATTTGCTGATAGACAACCTAGCTTTCCACAGTATGAATGCAGAACCAATTAGTAAAATTCTAGTCTGTTGAATACAGAAGTTTAATTAAATAACTAGGGGGGAACTCATTTATTTTTGCAGAAACGAACAGGGTAAGGTGGTGAAAAGTAAAAGGCCAAAATGGGAATCAATCAACCTCACAGGGTGCTCCTTTTGAATGAGTCCCTAAAGTAGATATACCAGTGTACAGGCAGGCTGGGGGTAAAGCTCTTGCAACCGCAGTGGTGATAGGAAGCTATGGAGAGGTACAGCTTTTTCCCATCTATGATACAAGATAGCAGGATGGGCTCGAACAGGGATCTTCATCTCACTGACAAATGCCATCAACATCAACTAGAGCTCTTCCAAGAGCAGGAGAGAGATTCTCGGTGTGCACTGTTTCTTACTGGCAGGGATTCCATGTATGCTTATTTACTTCGGCATAAACCAGAAAAAAAAGGCAATTAAACAGCAGAGTTTGAAAGGAGCATTATTCCTCAGGACCAATGAGGAAAAAAAAAAGAAAAAAAAAGAAAAAAAAAGAGTATAGGATAGCAGGATAATCTAAGAATCTGGTCTGTATAATAACAAACTCTCTCCTAGAGAGAGGAGGAAAAAGTCACAGTGCTGTGCAGGTCATTCCTCTACTTGCTCTATTTCAGGAAAGACAACTAATCACTTGGAGCAGGTATTTATGCTGAGGTAGGAATCACACTTAATATTTCAGGTATAATTACAGCTTACAGGAGTCCCCAGGACTTGAAAGAGGCCATGCTGTAGGGCACACGATGGTTTCTTCATTATCTGTGGTTTTGTGACTCTAATTAATCACTTTCTAGACCTGTGTTTGCGGTGGAATATGGCAGCAAAGGATAAAATGTGCTGATTAATTTTGAACGGCTGCAGCGATTCATATTATTGAGATGCTACTGCATCTCCAGGTTCTTGCAGAGCAGTATGTTGCTCAAGCGTGTTCATTAAATGGCTTAAAGGGGAATGTCACCACTTGGGGTAAAAAATTCTAGCTCTAGACCCTGTTCCTCAAGCCTAGGAAACCAAGATGACTCTACACCGTCTTCTCACCTGTATGGGGAGAGCCCATGATGTTCACTGGTTTGACCCACTTGCAAGGATGTATTCCATTCAAGGAGTTCAGGAACAATGCTGTAAAGCAAAATGTTTGGCCAGAAAATGCATGTTTTCAATCAAAATTGCTGTTAAAAGGTAGTCTATGCAGTGTAATTGGGATGCGAGTGTTGCATATACTACAGCACAGTTTAAGCTACTGCAGCTGCTGTGCGTAACGAGTGCAGCGAATGTAAGAGAACCTGCACTATGATTCTATGTCCTGAAAGATTGGGTAAATATTTCCAAGTAATGTTAGGCTTGAAGATATCTCCTGATAGTGCTGTCTTTCAGGCTGTCATAGTTCCCTTCACCTGCTTTTATATGCCAAGACCTGTACATTGTGAATAATAATTTTCTATGAAATATTGAATAATTCAGAAATAGAAGGGTAATTTTAGAATGATTTATTTCAATCGTATTGAAGAGTTCTCATTACTTGTTACTCAAAATCCAATTCTAATTCAAATCCATTTCCACTAAAGATCATGTTTATGTATCACTCTATGGAGTTTTATCTGTGCTTCATGCATTTTTGTTTCATGCACAATTGAGGACCACGGAGATATTACATGGCATAGAAAGAGAGGTAGAAAATAACTGGATCCAAAATTCTGGTTCAGACCCAGTATCTACTATAGCTTTCAAGATGGTTTTCTGTGTTTTCATCCTAGAACTCTTATTTATGTAATAAAATGAGTTAATTAAAATAGTTTACTTAAATATGCTAAAAAGAAAACCAAGTACTGAGTAGAAAGAATGTTCTGTTGCCACAACAATGTTCTATTGACCAAATGTTAGGAGCCTCTTTGCCACAGGCTCCCCCTGTGATGTTAGCCTTGGCCCTTGAGCTGTCCGAGTGCATTCTCACTCTGAAAGAAGGGCAATATTCTTACTCCCTTCATGAGCGTCCTCTAGCCCAGTCCCAGGTTCCTCTCATAATTACAGATCATGCATGTTCATTAAATGGCTTAAAGGGGAATGTCACCACTTGGGGTACAAAATTCTAGCACTAGACCCTGCTCATAACAGCCACTACCCTTGAAATGCAAGGAGGAGGCATAGATGGAGAATGGCAGAACCCTGCTCCGTGGTTGACTGCTAGAGAAACAGTCCCTGGTGGTGGCAGGTCTTGGGGGAACCTTGGG
>NW_009195282.1:0-1031 GCF_000690835.1 Fulmarus glacialis | reverse complement strand
AAAGGTGCACTGTCTTCTTGAGCTGACTGTAGGTTTTATAATGTCAATTCCACTTTCCTCTTTTTGTCCAATATGAAACTGCAGAGGAGTTTTGAAGGATTTAGAGAATTGCCTGGTGGTACTGAGCCCATGACAGAGGACAAACTTGTCGTCATTGGGCAACCTCTCCCTGGAGCCCCAAAGGTATCGCTTACTTGTAAAAAATGCAGCCTTGCAGCTACTGAAAAAGCATTCTATGCCCACATATCTGTGTAGACTATATATAAACAAATTCAGAAATGGCAGAAGACTCCGTTTAACATAGGCATTTGCAGTGTCATTTTCAAAAAGTTTGCAGAATTATTTTTGTGTATTGCCAGGCAACATCAGCAATAGACCAGGTACTTTTTGTACTCTCCTTTAGGACTCAGAATACTTTCAGTAGCAGGGAGCTTCAGAATTGGTCTAGAAATGCAGGAGGCAATATCAACCCACCTATAGAATATGTGTAAAATGTGGAGTACCTGATGTTACTCAAAACCTTTTTTAGGAAATGCGTATGGGTATGGCAAAACTAGGACCTCTGGATCCAGTCGTAATAGCAACAGGTTTAACACTATGTAGTCTAATCACAATACTTTGCATAAAGCATAAAAAAAAATCTATCTTTTTCTTTTCCTCATAGGGTTCAAAATATTCAGGGTGTTTCCATGTCCGAGTTGTTATTGAAAATGTTGTCAAAGTTATTAATTACATACCCAAATTAACTATATTAAGAATATTTTCAAAACACAAAATTACCAAAAGACTAAGCATTTAAACATTTTTAAAGGTAACGCTTTACAGGTTTATTTTTCAATACAAGCTCGTTTGTTGAAAATAAGGTCATTCAGAAGTGTCCCCCAATACCTGTGACTGTTTCCACGTAAATCATGGCTGTACGTTATAGTGAGGAAGGTGTCAGGAATTCAGGGCCAAAAGGCCTCGTTATGGGTTTCCGTGCTAATTGCAGAGAGGGTAGAGGGGCAGTGAGGCGCTCTGCGCCAGCCTCT
>NW_009195281.1:1353-48598 GCF_000690835.1 Fulmarus glacialis | reverse complement strand
GCCCTGCCGCCGGGGGCCTCTTGCAGACGGCGCCTGGGCCTCAGCCCCACCTGGGGGGCGGGGGGTTTCGGGTAGGCCTCGCTCGGGCCCCTGGGTTTATCTCGGGCGGCCAGTCCCGTGCTCGCTGTCCGCAGGCCTGATAGGGCCGCCGGCTGCCTGTGGTGGTGTCCGATGGGAAGCAGCCGTGCAAAGCTCGACTTGGTCCTGGTCTCTACGGCGCGCAACCCCTTACGGGGCCGGCCTGCCTGCTTGCCTGGGGCTAACGGTAGTTTTAGATAGGTGGTGGGTTCTCTTCAGGCTTCCGGTTCTCCAGTTGCCTAGATTTGGATGTGCAATCTTTAATTCTTTTTTTTTTTCTTCTGTCTTTTCTAGTAGGTTTCCCAAGTGCAACTGATCAGTGCTTCCTTCATTCTTGCTCTTACGGTTCAGGAAAGAAAAAAAACCAGCTGGTTACTTATTTAGGTGCAAATGCCCTATTGAGTGTGAATTCTAATCAGGATAGAGGCAAGCAGGGAGAGCTTGGGGACTGATATGTTGCTACCATTGAGAAGAGTGCAGAAACCAACCCAATCTCTTAAATAGAAGGATAGACAATATAGTTATTTGGAGCGGAAATGTATACTTTAAAGGTTCAGAAAAGTATGTTTCAAAGCCAATGTTGTGTTTCCGTATTCACGTTGTAGATTGTGAAACTGCAGCATATTTTCTTGTAATAAAGTGTTCATAATAATGAGGTGGATAAACTTTCTAGTGAGCGCTGTGTTCACATCTGATGCCAAAGGAAATGAGGGTTATGACTGCTGATAATTTTCTTCCTTAAACAATGGTGGTTTGGAAAACTTGATCTGATCAAATTATGCAGGAGTTTTCATAGTAGGTATGGCAACTATGCTTGTATGAGGGGTGGAGGAGAGAGAGGATACTTCCCCCTCCTGGAAATAGTTCAAGTTAAGTTGTTGTTGTTGTTGTTATTATTATTATTTAATAATCTTGGGTTACAAAAAGAAAAATACAGAACAGGCATGTTACAAGTCTTTGGTTCTTACCAGGGAAGTGACAAGCAGTTGTACAGTTGAACTGGGCTAGTATTTTGTAACTCTTGTTACCCTCAAAGTTTGTGATAGCAGCTCTGCTACCAGTCACAGAAATTGAAACTGCCATAATTGAATCAAAATGCTTTTCTGACTGGGTACTGTAAAAGTTAACAATGGAATCTGAACTACCTCGCCATGCCTTATTTTTTTTATTGACCAGTAAAGCTGAGAAAATGCAGTCTGGTGTGCTCCAGCTTTCATGACACTTAATCAGGCTAGTTCTTTTGTCTTTCTCACTTTAGGGGTTTTTAAACTGAGACCTATGTGCTGATATAAAATGCAGGTAATACATATACTACGTGAAACTTAAAACATCAGTAAGTTGACAGATTGCTTCAGAAATTACTCCATGAAATAATACTGAACCATAATCTAAACATTAACTTTTTTGTGTATCAAACATAAACTAGAATTTAGACTCTCCACTGTAGATATCATCACTAGTTCACTTTGTCAACCTCTGGAGGTCTATTATTGTGAGGAAGCTAAAGCTTTATGTTCTAGGATATTAGTCTGCTTTTTTGATAACTGGCAGCAGCTGGTTTCCCTAAAGCAGTGCTTCCAGCTTTTTGTGGAGAGGGACAAAGGCTTCCCCCCCACACCGTAGTGAAAGATTGCCTTTTTATAATAGAACTGACATCATCTTTGCTATCAGATCTCTGTTACTTGGGACCATGCCCATTAGGATAGTAATGCTCAACCTGTGCATCATCAGCTGTATGTTTTTTGCTAAACGTGTTGGTTTTTGAATCGTGCTGACGTGGTTTCCCTGTATGGATGCATGTTGGGGAATATTTTCTTGCAACTGTTTTGTGGCTGGAAAGAAAAAAAAGCTAGTAGGTGGTTTGCAGGCCTTAAAAGATCTGAGAAGAGTTAGGTGGAAAAGTCTTCTACAGCTGGCTGAGACCTTTTCAGAAGGACTTCAGTCAGAGTAGCCAGATATCCACAATTCTCTTGGTAATTTTATGCCTCATAGCTGGAGTATAGCAAGAGAAGTACAAAACATACCAACAAAGCCATGGCCAAGTTTTGTTTAACAGAAGAAGCAGTTGAGGACACTGGCTTTGCTGACATTGCAGGCTCGGACTGTGAGCCTTTTGTACTTTGATGAGATACTGATGTGAAATAGTGCTTCAGCTTTGACGGCAGCAAAAAGCACTGGCTGAGGGCTCACTATCAAATCTTAAGTATGTCTTGACTACTTGGTTGACATTGAATGATGTGGCTGTCTCAGAAGGCTTCTGATGTCTTGAAATTAAGGTCTGGGTTTTTTCCTTTGCTGTAGTTTGGATGCAGTGTTCCTTATAGTTTTTCTACTTATAGCAGAAGCCTAAAAATGCATGGAATTGTTATCTAGTCCAGATTTTTGTCCAGCAGTTGAGATTCCATTAAAACTCTCACTAAGCTTCTGATTTTATTAGAAGCTCTCCTGTTTTTAAGTTTCTATCCACTGAATCCTGTTATACTTTGGTCTGTTTCATTGAAGAGCCCTTTACATACATACGGTTAAGATTTTTTTTAAAATGGATGGACTGTTCAAGTCATCCTTTCAAACAGCCATGATTGAAAACTTCAGTTTCTTGAACATTTAATCGAAAAGTTTTCAAAACTTTTTATTTTTCTCATGTTGTCTTCTTTAAACCTTCCACAATTTATCTTATTGGTATCCTATTAGTCTTTGGTATGTCTAATGCATTTTAGCTAAGAGCAAGAAAAGGTTATATCGCACGTTTAACTGTCTGTGCCTCCAAGAATCACTTTGCTTACAGTGAACTCTTAATTTTAAAATTTACTTGCTAAGTTCTTTTCCAAAATGCTTCTTCCTGGGATAACCCTCTGTCCTGCGAGTATACCCTTTGTTTCAACACTTCACTTTTAGTTGTATTAAATACCACCTCTGTTTGTGCCCGAATGAGTAAGTGTCCTACAATGCTTTGCTTGGGTATTAATTATAATTAATTACCTTTTCCTTTATTGCCCGCAAACTCTAAGAGAAATAAAGTAAACAGTTAGCTGCTCACTATTAAAAATATTATGTAACCAGAATCTAAAAGAAGCTGTCTTGGAGTGATTTCCCCATCTGTAATCATGTCTCGTGACTTAGAGTCTAATGATTAATACCTTTAGTGTGTGCTGTGTTGGTTTTATATCCTTATGAGAGACAGTTTTTACTGTTTCATTTATTGCAACATTTAATTTCATGTTTGTTTGTATCAAGATTCCTGGTAGTATATTGGTAAATAGAAGGGCATAGTAAGAGTTAAAGTAATGTTAGCAAATCTTAATATTCAGCATTTAAATTGGCATGCCAAGATAATGTTGTAAACAGGTTTTGATTAACTTATCAAACACTTTGTGCAGTTACGAAAAATATACAGCTTTGAGCATGACAAAGCAAGATTATATGCAATCCAGTGTATACAACTGTTCTACATCACTTCTTGGTTCTTAATGTTTCATGATTTAAAAAAAAAATCAATTTCCTGACCTTCCTTCACTGCAATACCTTGTCACTGTCAACTCGTTTCTCATCCCACTCTTGTCTTCCAAAGTGTCATGAAGATTTCTGCTTTCCAGTTTGCCAAGAGGAATGGATTAGGTAGAAGTAGTAGTTCCTTCTGCAAAAATTTCTGTCATAGTTCATTTTTCATGAGGGGAAAATTAGCTTTCTTTCACATTGCAAATCCAGTTAAGAACCGCAATTTCTGATGTTAAATACTTTGAAAAATTTTGTAGTAAACAGCTGTAATTTTTTCCCATCATTTGTATAAAAAGAATCTGATGCTGTTAGACTTTCTTTGGAATTGAGTGCTGTAAACTTAATTGTGTCTCTATTTAAAAGATGGCACTGACACTTTTCAGTACATCCTTTACAAGGGTATGGTTAGAGTGAAATGTTGCAGGAGGGACATCATATATGTTGTGTCTGGAGAATTCTGTTAAGGGTAGCCTTATCTTAAGAACACAACAGGCTGAGAGTTTACAGATAAGTACAGAAGGTAAGACTGGAGGGAAAGAAATGCTTCCTGTAAGGTGTGTGTCTTCTCTGTGTTTTTGATGTTTGTCAGCTCTTTGGTGTCTGTGTAATGGAGCTGTCTCAAGCCCCAGGATTCACCTTTTCAGAGTGTTTCTGGATAAAGAAACTAAGTTCCTACCAGAAGCAGTAAAACTAAAAACGTGTATACATGCATATTGGCGAGAGATTGTTTCCATACTTCTGATTAAAGGGAGTAGTGCCCTTGCCACCAGGATGAAGGGGTTGTTCTAAGCCCACAGTCCATGTTCACGGAGAGCAGGGGCCAGTAAAGTGGTTTTGTGCAGGAAGATGCATCATTCTGTCTCCTGTGCCTCTGCACTGTGTGTCTGTCAGCTCTCTTTTTTTTTTTTTTTCTTTCCCCCTTTTTTAATAACCTGAATATATTCCTTAAAACTTGAACAACTGTGTGTTTGATAAAAGGTCTGTGTAAATCCCTACTTCCCAGTTAAACCGTTCAGGTTCCAGTCACCTGAGGTTTGAGGGGCCTGATACTAGGATGTTGTAGTGGCATCATCGTTAATGACATAGAGATGTTAAATGCAGTACATAGCAGAGTAGCTTTCTTTCATTTAATCAAAAACCTGGCCAGCATTGCTTGCTTTATTATGGAATAAACTAGTGGCCAGAGCACTTCTCACTAAAGCAAGATACGGGATCTAGGTCCTCCTCAAGTACGGAGCTGTCTTCCAGGAATCTCCTGACTACTGAACTACAGGCTCTCCTGGCAGTGCTGGTTGTCTGCCGCTTTAGTTGAAATTGGGTCATTGATTCTTGCACTTTTTTTCACAGGGTTAAAAAGGAAGCAACCGAAAGAGAGAGTGAGGCTGTCTGGTCTTGTGCCTAAGAAGTCAGGTTTAGACCCCTCTTTCTAGGCAGTTCCCATCTTAGCATGTAGACTTTGTGGATCGCTCTCCCAAAAACACTTACTTTCCATGCAAGTTGTAATTTAAAATTGACCCACATCTTTCCTTTCATGTAAATCTGGAGCAGTAAAGTTAAAATTATGTCACCTTGAATTCCCAGTGATAAATGTTATTAGAAAGCTTCTGCTTTCAAACTGCATCTCAAAATGGCTTTGTCTAATTTGTAGCTTTTTCAGTCCCTCATAAAAGACTCAACACTGAACAAACGTGCCAGGATTCGGATGGAAAATTTTAAACAGACAGTGGAGATTTCACTTTGATTTGGAGTGGAAAAGGTAGACAAAGTGGTAGAATAGTGCAGCTGTCAATAATTTCGTGGTCTGTCTCCCTTTGTTCCTTTAACTTACATTAAAGGAGAGATTAGTCTTTATTCTTGTCTGCAGTTTAAGAAATGCTGTCCATGAATTTCTAAGCTTCAGACAAAACTGGGTTTTATTTCCAGTGGCTGCATGGAGCCCACAGATGCAAAGAACATCTGGTATGCTTTGCATATTTGTTGCTTGCTTGGAAGTGTTTTTTGCCTACTTGAAGAAACCAAAGCTGGTTTAAAACTGAATCTTGTTAACCTGTGTGGCTTCTTCAGAGAACTTGTATGGGCCTTGTGAGAATGAGTACAATTCTTAGATTACAAATCGCCTCATTAGATACAAAGTCCACATGTGGCTATCTGTTGTGGCAGTTGGAGCAATCCAAAGTTCAGTGTACATTGTTCATCTTCGTTACTAGTCTTGGAGCAATAGTCTGGATGTTCTGCAAAGCTAGTATAGAACTGAAATGGTCAGATAGCCTCTTTGGTAAACCAAGAATGTCTACTCAAAACTTGAACACCAGCGTAGGTTTTGCTGGGGAAGCTATTGGCCAAACTGGCTGAAAGTTGAAACACCTGCTGTTCCAAGATCCAGTTTAGCCTATTTTGGAGCAAGTGACTAGAAGTGCTTCGAAATAAAAACTTCAGCTTGGACAGCTTCATATCTTAAATTTTTAAATACAGTACTTTAATGTTAAATTTATTTTTCCTCACCTGCTGTTGTTGTAGGGTGTCTGCAAAGAGAAATTAAATCTTCATTTGAGAACCAAAACAGGGCTAGGAGATGCAGAAATGCTGAGTGCAGGAATGGGAAAGGTATTTTTACTGGCTGAAGAGACTTTGATTTTGCCAATTCTGAAGCTACCCAGTTCATTTGCGAATACAGATGAATGTCAGGCTGGAACAAGATGTCAAATTCACCAAGGCGGCCAGACTTTTTAACTGGATTCTGAAAGAAAATGAGGATCTGCAGGTGGTGGGTAGCAACATTTTGCATGCATTGTAGCTTAGAGAAGGGCACACTTCATACAAGGTAGAGTTGTAAGGTAAATGAGGACTTCATACAGGGGAAAAAGGCAGTGTATGAATGTGGTATAGATGTGGAGATACGTAGGCAAATATGGAGTCATGATAACTGGTCTCAGCGCTAAAATAAACAAAGGCTCTAAAACAAAGTGTTTTAATATGTGAAAGCAATGGTGGGAAGAAAAGCGTTCTTCAAGGAACAAAGTTTTCCTTCATGTAAGGCTCGTAGCTACGTGTAGCCGAGTAACGTAGCAGGCGTGTTTTAATGGGTTTTGACACTTCCCTGAGTTTCCTTTTGTTGTTGTGAGATGCCAAATAGGAGTGGAAGGAGAACTTTTTTAAGAAATATTTGACTATGAAATAGCTAATTTGGCAGTCCAGCAAAAGAAAACCACTGAAATTTTGTGATAGGGTCTCGAAAAATCAGTTTGGTATACATACCTATGCTAATAGCATCTCTTTTTGCAGTCTCTTCAGTATGTATATCATGTCATGGTGCAATCAATTATTCAGAACAGGAGCCAGTCTAAATAGGTAGGCAGACAAAAGGAAAGAGAAGAAGGACTATGGGTAGGGCTTGCAGAGTAAATTGCATCTGGTCACGAAGGAACTCTAGTGTAATCCTAGACATACTCCCACAACGTCTGTACCTCAGAATCATGTTCTTGAAGCATATTTTCTCCCTAGGGTTCTCGATGCTGGCACCTTCCTGGATGCTTCTCCAAGTGCAATGAAATCTGATATGCAAAATACTTTTTTAAGATTGTTGCACCAGTATTTATGTAAAAGTGAATAATAGACTAGGGCTTATAACAAAATCCCAGGCCTGTATATTCTATATTAATATAAAATACTGTACTTAATCTCTGTGTAAAAGTAGCTGAATGGAAGCTTTAAATCTTGAAGTAGATTTCTCATACTGAGATCTCTGAACTTCTGCTTTAGCAACCCTGCAACTAAGGTGAAGCCAGGCTTGCACTTTTTTTTTAAATAATCATAATTCAATGTTTACCTTCTAGTAAAGGATTAAAAAATGGGACACATTTCTAAGCTGCATTTGCAGAGCTGGAAATTGAGATGCTGTCTGCCTAGTCCAAAGGCTGGTTTTTACTAGTTAGCATTCTGTTGAGTGCTTGGACCTGGCTTGATGGTTTCTCTGTGACTCCTGAATACTTCTGTAGTAAACGTGCTGGAATGTTAACATTTAAATTCAATTTTAGAAAAGGAAAAAAAAAAAAAATTGGTATAATAGCATCTGACGTTACAATATATTTGCAGAAATTTTGCATCCATTAATCTTAATGCAAACTGATACATTCTAAAAGCATTCATGCTTTCAACTAAGTATATTATTGAGATGTAAGGGTGTTCAGGGCTTGATACTGATAAATATATTGTAACTCTCTTTTTAATAGAAATAATTGGTGCACCAAGAGATGGCATCTCAGCAGGTGCTGTAAAACTCCATAAACCCCAGGGTAGAAGGGAAGGGGAACAGTGTGCTTCTCTAACTCTGGTTAGCCAGAATTTTGAAAACGCATTATGCAAATAGCTATCAGGGTTTATGGAAATATGTTTTCAACACTTCAGAGAAAGGGAAGACTGGGGACAAAATACTGTTGGTGGGGAGGTTGAGTAGCAATTTATAATTGCTCTTAAGGATTTACTGATTGTGAGCGGTCTTTGTAAGAGCTGTTCATAGCTCCTGTGTTCTTCATTCAGAACATCAAAAACTAGATCACTTGAATGATAGCTATTTTGGAGTGAAGCAAGACTTTTTGTTTGAAGAAGCTGTATGTTATGTTGCAAATGATGGCCACCACTACCTCTTGCACTGTTTCATGGGAAGTAACTGAGCATGCAAAATGCGTAGATTAAATATCTTGGTATAGGATTGATTTCGGTCTCTGAATCCTGTTTTTCAAATAAACATCTAATTCAGGATACAAATAGGAAAAATAGAGTTCACAAGCCCTCTTGACTATGTTTCTCTTAAGTAGCATAAATGTAGTCCCTGATCCCAGAGGTAGTTATTGTAAATGCTGTTCCTCGAGCTAAATATCTGGAAGGACGAGCTAGAGATGCTGTTAATCATTATGGTTGTCTCTTACGGCCAGATTTGTACAGGGCAAGCTTCCAGTTGATAGTTCTTTCTCTGATGTGTACTTCTTGTGAAATTTTGCATTCAAATCAGTTGGTTTATTTCCAGAGAGACAGGGGAATTGTCTTTGGCATGCAAGACACCCTTCTGTTCTCAGGTTTGACTGTAAGCAACTTACAATGCCAAGCACCCTGGGGTGGAGAGATGACACCAGTTCTGGTGAGGACGTAGTTTCTTCTAATCCATATGGTACACAGGTTCCCTGCCTCAGGAGTTCTTCCTGCTGCATTCAGCCTCTGTCTCAACCCTGAAGTCAATGCCTGGAAAGAGCAGCTAGGTGTGGTGGCTGGAGCAACCGGCCTCTCTGAATGATTTCCTGTGGCTTGTCCTGGTGCAGAAGAGGTCTGAGGTGCTACAGCAAGCAATAGAGGGGGTGCAGGACAGGGTGTTGCCACTTGCTTGTGTTCATTCTTGCCCATGGGTGCTGCCTTTTCTTCAGGCTGACGGCCACTGTCGTCTTCTGAGAGGT
The DNA here is from genome assembly GCF_000690835.1 of Fulmarus glacialis. Lineage (NCBI taxonomy): Eukaryota > Metazoa > Chordata > Aves > Procellariiformes > Procellariidae > Fulmarus > Fulmarus glacialis. The sequence goes on along the minus strand of NW_009195281.1, from coordinate 39,581 downwards.
AAGCCAGAGAAGGGTTTTGGCCTATTTATCTTCAAGTAGTGACAACTCTTTATAAAGCCTTGGGCATTTCTCTGTTGCTTAGCTGCTGCAGTTAGTGCGGAAAATTTTAAAGTGGTTGTTTTGTTTTGGTTTGTTTTTAATTGAGCTGAATTAAGGTATTTGTTTTTAGGTCAAGAAAATGTAGGATAACAATATGCTTGAAGTTCTTTAGATTAATTAAAATTTGGGAAAGCCAGTTATCAACCTTGTCCTGAAAGTTGTTAGTTTGCAAATCATCCAGTTCTCTTCGTAATAATATTTATTTGACAGTCATTGCTCAAAATTTTATTAGCATGTTTGTGCTACTTTGCATCAGTCAAAAAGCACAAAGGAAATAGTTGCTTACATTCTTAACATGAAGATTTGTGCAGTTTTCAAAAACAATACAGGATAGGTGTATGGGTGATCTGCTGCCCAAAATAAATGAGGTTATTTCCACAGAAGTAAGAAATGTGTCAAAAGACACACTGTCTGTCAAGTATGTAGAAAGTTGCGGTGGTTCTATAAGTGAAGTGAAATTATTCATTAGCACTCTTAAGTTCTATTTCTTGATAAAATCAAATGGATTTCTAATTAAGATGTCTATACAATTTGCTTCTATTCATGCCTGACTTGTAAATATTCTATGTTTTGCTTAATAGAAGTGCATTTCTTTTGAATTCCAGCCTCCAGTCCCGTTGGAATTTACATCAACTGACTTGCATCAAATGACAGGGATTTTTCCAGATATCCCTTCAAAGCTATTTTCCTGGTTCTGCTTCTCTCAGCAGACTTTATCTCCTAGTGATATTTAAGATGGAATTGCAGTGCTGTTGAATGTTGAACAGCCATGGCATTGAAACTACTGCTGTTCCCATCATTGCAGAAGTTTAATGTATGGCTTTGGCAGACTATATAAAGAACTGAGATTGGTCACCATAAACAAAGACTTGAAGGTATCGATTTTGTCTTTTTGTTTTCAGAGGGTCCATATGGAATATTTGCTGGCAGAGATGCCTCCAGGGGACTAGCAACTTTCTGTCTAGATAAAGATGCACTCAGAGATGAATATGATGACCTATCGGACTTAAATGCTGTACAGATGGAAAGTGTAAGAGAGTGGGAAATGCAATTTAAAGGTAAATTCTCAAATGAGCAGCACATCTTTAGCTTAAGGAAATGCTTTTAATAAAAATGACTGATTTGGGCTTGGGGCAGCTTTTAAAGAGGTGTTGACAGTAACATTAATAATGCAATGTAACTTTCTTGGGAAAAGACCAGGGATTTCAGGCCTTTCTTCCATAGAGAGGATTCCACTATATCCCACTATAGTTTTTTCAACCTTTTAGTTTTATACAAGAAAGCTGTTCTCTTCTCAGCTCTTCAGCGCAGAGTTTCACTCTCGAATCTCAGTCTAGCTTAGCCGATGGAATCCCTGCTCGCAGGTTGTTGGCTTTGGATGCCATGGAATTATGATTAGGAGTAAGAGTTGTTTTGGCATGAAGGGTTGGACAAGTTTGTCTTGAAATAGTTTCTCAAAAATGTGGAAGTATGCCTCTGAAGGGAGGGGGAGTCATTTTTCACATTAATTGAAATCAAAACAGGCTGAGGGAATTTGTGCCAGTTTTAATAGCAGCATTTTCAGCCATTGTGTGATAAAGCTTGCCTGATTAGATATGGCAGAATTGAAACAAAGTACTCGGAGTAGAGAAAGTAATGAGCAGCAGTGGTAGCAAGATTGTTTTAGGAGGCTGAGCTTGCTGACAAATTGCCATCAATTTCAGTGATTCAGGTTCAGAACCTTGGTGTGTAGGAGAAAAAGTGAATTTGCAGCCGTGCAGGCTAACTAGCAAATGCAGCTGTATTTGATTGTAATGGAATCATAAATCTTTTTCAGAAAAATACGACTACGTAGGTAGACTCCTAAAACCAGGGGAAGAACCATCAGAATACACAGATGAGGAAGATACCAAGGATCACACTAAACAGGAATGAACTTTGTAAACAACCAAAGTCAGGGGCCTTCGGAACTGCAACCTCTTATTCCCCATCACAGAATGTCCTGCATCTTTGGGTACAGTTCATCTGCTGCGAAAAACATTCAACAGGTTTTGTACAAGGAAAATAATATACTCACAAACGAAGATTGGAATACTAGACATTATTTGTGCTGCCAAACTTTTTGTTGCAGTTTATTTGTAATGTCTGGTTAGGCTTTGTTAGTGAAGAGGGGCCAGGGATTTAAAGGCAGAAACGCTATTCCTTTTTATCAGTAAGCTGAAGCCTTCAAATAGTATATATTACAAGCTCTCTGAAAGACGTGAGTCTCCAAGCTCAGTGGAAGGTTTGAATCTTGTTTCATGTGTGTCTTCTCCTTCAGCATTAAAGAAAGACGTACTCATGTACATCAGTAGCAGTAGGTTAGACTACTGAAACTGGTGTTAAAATGTGAATTTCCAATTTTGTTTTGTATGTGGGCCTTAGTAGCCCTGGCAGAATACTTCAGTTCTCTAAGAGAAGTCCATGTAGATTAGGATGGGGATAAAATTCATCCTTTTCTCAAAAGGATTGGGTAAAACTGTTTCCTCTGCAACAACTATTGTCTGAAGCCTGCCTCTTCCCCTTTTCCCATCCTCTAAATCAAATCAAATCAAATATTAATTGTGCCTTATTTCGCTTACATAGACTTGAATTGTTTTAAGGGACAGCCCCAAAATTGTGGTTTCATAGTCACTACAAGCAGCATTGAGACTGAAGTTAGAATGTTCTGTTGACTGGAAAACCTTGATGTCATTCTGTGTATAGAATGTAAAAGAGGAATACTCAGTGTTACTGCCATATGTTAATACTACATATACTTAAATTAGCATTGTGATGGCCAAATGCATACTCCCATGCTTCTTTTTAAGTAATTACAAACACACAAAAAAGTCACCCTTCCTCCTCTTCCAGAAGCTGCCTAACTTTTGGGAGCATAGCCTTCACACCCCTGTAGAGGGAAGGGGCGTGCGCGCGTGTGTATGTGTGCGTGTCTGTCTGAATGCAAGACTTGGGAGGGATTGTTTCTGCAGATATTGTAAATACGAGTACCATTTTAATAAAGCATGTACAATACCAAATGTGCTGTCAGACTTTATGTAGAAGCTGTTGAGCAGAGCTGGAATATGATGGAATACCAAGTAAGGGGAAGGAGTCTTGGATATGAAACATCCACCGCTATTAATACTGTTCCTTGTCCTCACAGTGTTCTATTTCCTTTCAAGTCCCAGCTTTTGAAGAATCTTGAAGACTTACTCAGGTAAGCTGTATTTAAGAGAGTAAACCTATGCTAATGCACTTACGGTGGAAAAAAATCAGTGAAGTAAATAAAGGAGAAGCATTTTAGGAAATCGTGTAATGTACAGTAAAAGGAGTATGTCTCATGGCACTAACGTGACAAGAACACCGGAGGTCTATACATGGATATCACTCAACATACTGTAGAAATTTCACCATCTGTTCTGCTAAATTCGTAACAGTGACACTATTAAGTTCATGACTTGCAGCTTTATGGCTTACATCTGTACCTCTGCAGATTTCACCTGTGATAAGTCTACAGCAACAGGTTTCTATATATACATTCTGTTGAACTGTAAACTGTGAAATTCCAGGGACTACTTCCTTTTTATTCTGTTTGACTGAAAGAGGTTTATATTGGTGTAAATGAAACAAATAAACAAAAATCCTCTGTTGAATTACGTGTAACTCCCATGTCCTAGAAGGCGGGTTGAATTCTCTTCCTTGCATATCCAAGCTCGGAATAGAATTGTTTTATCACAGAAGAAGTAAGAGAACTGGAGCCATCTCTCCATAGAAGTTAGGTTACGCTTGCAGGTTCTTGTACAGGCTGAACAATCCAGTTAGATGTGCGGCGGGTCAGCTACTGACTGTAATTCACTAAAGCGCTGGTTTCTGCTTAGGTCACATCCTTATAAGCTGAGCATTGGTGCAGTGTCTAGACTTCGGTTTGCACCTTAATACTGTAATAAGTGTCTGCTAATCATCTAACGCTGCTGAAATGCTGGGCATGCTAGTGTAACTAACCACAAAAATACGTGTTTTAGATGGAACAATGAAAGCTACGACGGGATAAAGAAAAGCTTTCTTGCATAGGACAGGAGCTAGGAGTATTTAAGCACCAGTTCTTTATCTGGATGCTTCACTAGGGAATTTTTTTTCTTTTAACTAAATCTCGCTATAAAAGGTTTTACACTACACTTCATTTACAGTATTGCCTTTCACTTTTAGCTTTTGTGCCAGCTGTTGCACCTCATCATGGCACCAAGATGGGTATAGCCGTGGAGCAGGAGGAGAAGGCTGACCCAACTAACAGATAGGACAACCAGATAAAGTGTTTTTTTTTCCCAGGCTTCCATGTAAAAGTACACGTACTATGTGTTACAGCTGTACTACTACTGTACAGTCATGGGTGGAGGTTCTTAATGCTTGCCGTGAGTTACTCTGCTCTTTGCTTCTTACAGCTATTAGTATTGCTACATCTGGCATAGCGTTAGCTGTTTATCATGCTTGTATCTGATGTAGAAACTTTTCCTACTGGAGAAAGAAGGGTAGTTTTGCATATGCCGTGACTTCCTAACCCAAGTGCAGCCTTTTCCTTTCCCTTGCTGTAAGAAATGCAGTGAAGCTTAATCACAGTGAAGCTAGATGAAGTTTTGTTGCTGTTTTTTAAATTGTTTTAAAAGAACAATGCTCAAATTTTTACTTTCATGATTTAGGATTGGTTGAACAGTAAAGGATGAGTTTTGCTTTGAAGCAACTTAATGGTAACTGTGAAGAACACAACGTCACCCTATGGCAGCAGTATGTTGCATAGTCTTAATCCTGTACTTCGATGTCTAGTGGCTCTAAATTAGCCTCATTCATCCTACATACAAAGTCACTAGTGATTTAAAACTGACAACCTAAAAAAGTGCTTTAAAGCACACTGTAGCTTACATCTTTATAAAAAAGTTGACACATACAAAGAGTAATTTAGAATAACATCAGATCCATCAAAACTTCAGTGCAGTTAATATAATAATTTAGGGAGGCCATCCTTGTAACATTTGTGTCAATCACTTGGTCAAAATTCACTATTAACTAAAATGACAGGCAGGTTGATACTGACAATGTGTTAAATTTTGTTTAAGCAACATAAGGGACTTGAAGGGAATATTTCTCATCATCTTTAGAAACAAAATCCATTTCCAGTTTAATACATGACTTGTTTTCCTAGTCTAAACTTAGTGTTAAACTAGTTTGAGTAGTCATTTGTTTTGACATTTCTGCCTCATTTGTACACTGCTTCCTAAAAATGCTTTATTGTCGCAGGAGATCTATTTTTAAACCTTCTTGGTTGAAAAAAAACAATGTACCATGTTGTTACTTGATCTGAACATCTTGAATTTCCACTAAGGACTACAGAATTACCCTTTCATGTGCTTGTACTTGTTTGTGTCTTTTTTTTGAGCTAGATCTATTTTTCCTTGGCTAAGGTTTAATTTTTCTGTCCTTCAGAGTGAGTCAGACACAGCATGTAAAAGCAATTTGGCACTCTGCTTCTGATCTTGTTTCACTTTAAATATCTTAGTGCTAATCTATTTTCTAACTTTTTTTTTTTTTCTTCCTGCAAAATCAGGTTGATTTTACTAGCTTCACTGTAAAGGTCAAGGAATAGTTAAACCTTACTTACACTTTGTTTGAGTCTCTTTGATAATTGTTTTCTCTACAATAAAAGTTTGTGGGGTTTTATTTCCTCCAGGAAATACACACATTGTTGTGTAGAATAGTACAAAATATTGATCAAGACCTAGTAGTTTGAACATAATGGTCTTCCTGGCTCTGCTTTGGGGTTGGTTTTATTTTCTTCAGGACAAAGCTGTGTAGTTTTTCATGAAGTATAACTTGCTAATTCAGCAGCTCACTACTGAAGTGTTTCTGGAGTTCATTTATTAAGCTCAGAGCGTGTTTGTGATGAAGTCCTGTGGCCATAGAGGCCTTTTCTTGCGGTCTTGGTTCTCTCCCGTTTTAATGCTGCAGACTGAAGGGTAGGCTGCCGGGAAAATCCCTGCCATCGCTGTCGCCTGACTGCTCTTTCAGGCATGAATGGAATGATGCAATCAGCTATAGATTTGGCTATTTACTCCTTTTCCTACTTAACACCAGTAATAACTCTGGCCTTGAAGGCTTACTTAAATATGGAAACCAAATAAATAATTAAGTATGAATGTTACTGGCACATCCTTCCACTGGCTTCTAATTTATGGTTAAAGGTGAACGTTTACTAACAGGTGTTTACAGATTGGGTTTTAAGCTTGCTTTTGAGAGAACATGCGTGCCAAGGTTGGTTCAAATGCAGGTGAAGGGTTGTTTACCTGAAAGCTTAAAAAAACCAACCACAAACAAAAAACCCCAAACAAACCCTTTGTGTTTTTTTTCCTGTACCAGAAGGCAGCAACTTTAATGTGTTTCATAGAGGTCTAGTCTGGCACTGCAGCCTTCCTGCAAAATTCATGAACAAATCAACTTGTCCCCATTCTGGTTACAAAGTTTACTTGGTTGGGGTTGATTTGGGTTTTTTTTTTTTTGTGATGATCATATTTTACAGACCTGTCACACTTTCTAGGTAACTGGGCAAAGCCTACAAGCGTACACTCTGTAAGCATTTAAAAATAAAGCCTTTTGAGGGTGTGAAGTTCCGGGGGCAGGTCGGGGTTTGTCACTTGACCACAAGCATTCAATTACTGTTTGTATAAAAACTCCCTTTCTCTTGACTGACTCCGGCCCCCATTTCACAGGAGTGAAATCACGGTCCTTTGCTTTTACATATTTGAAGGCATGATTTTTTTTGGTTTTTGGTTTTTGTTTTTTTTTACTAGAAAGAAACCTCAACTAATCAGCTTTGAAGGTACTAACCAAGGCACTACCTTAGAACTGGTAACAGAGATGATTGAATTTCTTTAAAATGTTATAATGTTGCCATTTAAGTCATACGCTGGAGTTTCTTGTTACTTAGGTCATACAAGAATAGTACCTTAGCCAAGTTAAAAGCTGTAAGTCCATTAAGGGGTTAGTTTTTGGGGTTGGTCTGCTGCATTTTCATAGTGGAATTTGTGGAAATGTAAGCTGCAAAGGGAATTGCATTCCTCTGCCCAAAAAAAAAAAAAAACAAAAAAACCCCAACAAAACATCTCGGCTGAAGACAGCAGAGAAGAAAGCTTTTAAGATTACGGGTAAAGCCTAGCGAAGCTGTGGGATTTGGCAGTAAAAGAACATCGGCTAACGCTTAGGCTCTTCCTCCATCTGGAACTGAGGGAGTGTAGTTTGTCACCTCGGTACCGCAGCGATGCCTGAAGCAAAGTCTGCAGGGTAGAGGCTGCTATGAATACAAACTGGTTTCTGTTCATTCTAATGCTTTATCTCCCACAGAAACCCAAATCCCTGTTAAACTCCGGGAGCATCAGTCACACAGACAGGCTACTGCTGCTCATTATAGGAAAACACTACCTGGCCTCCATCAGGAACAAGAGACAATTTAGTCTTCCCTTCCTTCCCTTTTAAAAAGCCTTCAGAATCCAGTATTTTGAGCATCACAAAAGAAAAATCTTACTGAGTTTAGGCAGGGTAGTGTTTTGAAATATTTGTAGAGTCATTTCTCAACAGAAGAAATGAAGACAAACATAAACAAAATTCTTTAATAGGCACATGGGAGAATTTTTAGACAAGGAAAGGTCTAAGACTTGCTAAGTGTTTAGTAATAGATTACTGTTAGAATACAGCCAGTCTTAAGAAATACAAATTGAAGGCTGGCTTAAATGGACCTAAAAGGCATCCATCAGGAAGGATGTTGGACACGTACGTGCGTGTTCAAAGACAAATTTATGGTTCTGCAACACGTATGCCAGTTATTGAAAGGTGATTAACCACTTTAAGCCATATAGAGAAACCAGCTGCTTAGCCACCAAAGTCTTTGGGGTTTATTCCAAAATTTAATGCTTGTGTTGTCAGGTCGGTGTGCAAACCATTTTTTCCACCTATCTGCAAGGGGAGAGAGGGAAGATCCAAGCCTGTGGGAGGTGAAAGGGGACATCTCTGAAAGGTAGCCAAAGCTGTGGGTGGACTTAGGTGGTTTTTTGTTCACCTAAATAAAGGGACACTGTCTAAGCAACTAGCCCTATAGAGGCCAACAGGACAGACAGCAGGTAAAGTAGTCACTGTCTTTGCTTTCAGACGTTTATCATTCACCTGTCATACTTTTCTTTGACAAATACCCAGTCTTACGAAAAAAATAAATCAATATCGAACTTGAAGAAAGCTGGCTCACATTCCAAGAACCACTTCAGCCTTTAACGGACTAGGTTTCCCCGATCCCTTAAGTGCACCAGAGGCAACAGGAATTCACATGCACATCTACAGCCTTACACTCTTTTACTCTTTCAAGTCGTTTTTCTTCACACTTTGGGGAAAAAAAAAGTTGATATACAACACTATTAGAGTTTTTCGTTGTTGTTGTTTTTATAAAATTTGTCAAGATATCACAAAATTACACACACTGAAAGCTTAATCTGCACATTTTTCAATGAAAAAGTGAAAGGAAATATCTTAAATCTATTACTTGTATATACAATTTCAATCCAAATTTACATTCGCATCATTTTCTTGGATAGCAAAAGGCATGGATCAAACACAGGATTGAGATGTGTCACTTCAGCATATTTATAGGAGACTACTTAAAATACTGGTATGTGTTCATTTAAATTCATTTAGAACAGGCCACTTACAAAATTGAGCCTTTTGTATTGAAATTGTATCAACTGTTGGGAAGGCCACTGCTAACACATACTCCTTTACAACGCAAACATTCATAATTTGTTTCATTGAGATTCCCAAGACAATGACTGAAAAATCAATGGACTTGTCATAACCTCTGAGATCTGACACAAGTTTAAAACCCTGTACGTGGCTGTGCGGTCAGTGAGGAGACCTTCATGGATTAAGGCATTTGTGCTAGACATAGCTTTAACTTTAAAAGTTAACTGAAGTCTTTTCTGCAGTTAACTAACAAAAAACTGAAATTCTTCTCACCTATCCTTGGAAGAAATAAGTTACCCACTCAGTTCTTTTTGAGTCTTCAAAAACAAAGTAATGAAGTTAGTAAGAAATTACAGGATATAAACTTGCATTCAGTGAAATTGTATTTAGACCTGTTTGAAATTATTTAGGCTTAGCTAGCGCAATTTAAGCAGAACTTCATTCAGATATTGCAAAATAAAGCAAAAAAAAAAATTTACAAGGAATACTTTGTTTCCCTCCAAACTTATTTTTATTACTTGAAATATGGAGAAAAAAAAATTTAAAAATTATGCCTCTCCTGTTAGAGTACTTCATAATCATAAGAGAATTCAAATGAAGACACCTCTCAAGCCGAGAATAATTTGAATAGTTTGCTATTTTAACAACCTGCACAAACTGTAGACACTGTACGTTAATTTAAGACACGATGAAATCAACAGATCCATTTTCCCCTGTATTTTTCTGTTGTTTGAGTTATTAAGAACCAGTACTGAAAGAAATACCTGCAAAACTGTCCCAGTTACATCCACTCAAACTCCATACTTAATAAAATACTATGGAGACCCTGAAAAAAATAGAAACTGTCTTTAAATAGCATCGAGAAATGCAGTTTCAGATATAGCTGTGCATTCTCGAGTGTGCTTTTGCACAAAAACATACTTTTTAATAGTTAGATTCAAGAGCAAACCAATCACATAGATCCTTCCTTTACATTTAAAATTCTACATACATCTTAATCTTTTTTGCTTTGGTAAAATACAAATAATGGGAAAATCTGGGTAAAGAAAGCACAGTAAATAACATGGGTATATCATACCTTTTTTAAGAAATATGAGCTGAAATGTAAGGCATCCCCCAAAGTATTTTTGCATATGCAAGGAATGCAGTTCTTTGTAAACAAAAGCTCGAGGAAAGCAATACTGAAGCCAAAGAATCTTCCCTAGGATCCTTCCGATGATCCCAAACCAAGAGCAACTCTCCTAGGGTAAGCGTTTTGGAACTAAATCCTGTGAAAAAGAGAATCCAATCCTTTGTCTTCCCATACTTTTAAATCACGTATTAGATTGGCTCGCCTTGAAGATCTCCAAATTAAGAGAGTGATGTCAAAGTTGATTCTCAAGGGCACAAGCTTGTCTTAAGTCTATTTTTCTGGTACATCACTTTCTATAGATTTTGTGGCAGCATTGTTATGGCCTACGGACGCTTGCACAGTATTCCCACTGGTAACATTTCCCAGTGCCTGGGAATGACAGGCAGCCATGGGTTTAGTGGCAAGAAGTGTTTTAGAAGAATTAGACTGATGTCTGCGATGACCCGAATCCTCACCTGTCGCAGCAACCGGTCTTTTTCTGCCAGATTCTTCACTAATAGGAGGCTGAAAATAAACATTGGCAACCTGTTAAATGTTTTTCTGTAAGGCCAGGTATTTGCCTTTACATGTACCTGGAGGATCAAAAAAGACAGAGCATTCCATAATTAGGCCCTTAGTTAGGCCTAGTAATCTTAGTTATTCACAACTCTCTGATGATATTCTAAAGCTTTCCTGGCCGTTCAGCTGGAAGTGCAAGTGCATGACATATTAAGGATTTTAAACAGTCTTACAGCATTATTTAATTGTCGCTGCCCAAACGTTTGCCACAACTCCTAAAAAATGGAGGATTATAGACGATGATGGTAACGTAGTGCACCATAACCCAGTTATGAAAGCACGGCAGCATTATGCTCCGGAATCACACAGTTTGGAATTCAGCATTCTACAGGAAGGATACATTGAATTTGGCATATACAGTCTCAGCAAAGACAATGCCTGTCACAGTTCATTAGGAAATGCCAGTTGGGCATTAATTCATTTGCCAAATTCTTAAACAGTATAGAAGTCATCAGTCTCATCAGATGACAAATAAGCTATTTTTTGCTATTTCTTTCATTACACAGTGAAAATGGGTCAACACTTCTTACATTTTAGGCACCATACTTTGGTTCTAAAAAGAACATCTAGAATAAAACTGCATTTTTCATTTGAACTTAACTGTTTTTAATCGTGCTTCTTCTAGTCATTTGACAGGATTTGTAAAGCTGCCTTTTTGTGAAATGAAGTACTGTTCTCAGTTTACCTTGCAGTAAAAATATTCTACACCAAATATTTATTTAAAGTAGGTATTGAAACTTACATCCACTCTGAAGTCCTCCAGTCTCTTAAATCTACTAAGGTATTCTTGCAGTTTGGGGTCAATGGCTGGAGTCTTGTGCTGAGAGTATTTTAGATAAGCCCAAAATTTTTCCAGTCCATATAGCTGACCTAATAATGGAAAAAGAAAATTTTACCAATTTACAAAGGTCAGATTTAATTAAAAACTTAATATTCACTGGTAACTATATGTTTAAGAGAACTGTAAGATACCAGGAACGTGAACAAAAGCTGCTCTTGGGTTAACAAGTCAGTGCCAAAGAATTGGGATTATCTCCCAACTAAAGTTACCCCGGTGTGAGCAGTGACTGGCCTATGATAATTACCAGCTTCATAGTCTCTCTTTGTTTCTTCTTGGAAATCCTTGAATATTTCTTCCCTGAATTTCTTTTCTAGGCCATAGCTGTAAAATCTAAACAAGCATTCCAATCCGTACCTGTAACGGAACAAAGAGGTACGAAAATCTTATACATATGCTCCTCATTCCTCAGAAGGATGCAAGTTTTCAGTCTCTCCTTGCATTTAAGTAAATGGCATAGTCTCATTTTACCCTTCTCATACAAAACACTTCCCTTTCACATCAATTTTTATCGACCAATTGTTCTGAAACATCTTCACAAATAATCAAAACTGACTTTGGAAAATAAGGTTTGTCCCACGGTTTCAACTTACAGACACTATACACACACACACACACACACACACAAAATTAATACGAATGCTTTCACATTTTCAGTATGTTTGTATCCACAGCTTCAACATAAAACCAACCACAGTGGGTCAGACCAAAAGTCAGCCTAACCCACCACCAGTGCAAAACCCGATGTGTAGGGCAGGACTCGGTGTTCTTTCAGCTCCCGCCCACCCCAGCACCAGGGTTTCTGGCTCAGTACTTGGTAACACTCTGGCTTTGGCTGCCACACCGTCACCAGAGCCGCCTTGGGCCTCTAGACAGCTGGGACCTCCTTCTGTTCTGCGTTCATCTGCTGCCACCTTAGTCCCCTTGAGAGCCTTCTGAAGTTTCTCCTGGTAAACCTATCCTTGGATGATCACAGAGCATCAAGAAAGCTCAGAGCAGAGACACAAGGTATTATTAAAGCCACCTTTGTACCCTAGGGACTATCACTCTGCAGTGTCTCGGACAACATATCCGAACTTCAGGATTTCCATAGCCAGTGCTTCCTCACTTGGCATTCAAAACGCTGGGCTACCTTGTCTCTTTGGCTAAGGGAAATAGAGGCGGGGGGAACTGGGTGAAAGGAAGTGAATAATATCAAAGAGCTAAAGGGGCAGTGGTAATTTCCTTTGTGGTCATTTTTCTGGTATTTTTGGAAGGCAAGAAGCAGTTTGAACAAGTTGACTGAGGTTAAGAATGTCTTCACCTATGGAAGGAAGAGCCTTATGAGTGTTAGTAAGTATAGAGCTGACTTGTCACGGTCAACAAGTTACAGGATTTTGTAGAATTTGGGACTGATTACAAGTCAGGAAGTGCTGCACATTTAGCTATTTTATCTGCAAAGCACAAATATAGACAAACAGATTTTTGTATTAAAATAACTTATACAGACTGCTATTTTAAAGATTTACAAGGAATCAAAGCCAATACTAAAAATGTTCACTTCAGATATACGTAAACTTCACAGTCATTAAAATGGTAAGACCTCAACAGTTTTTAACTTCCAGGAAAAAGCAAATACCTGTAGTGTTCTTTTGCATCATCTAGAGCAAGCTGTTTGAACTCTTCATACATTTTCTTGTTAAAGTGATCTCTCAGAAAAAAGGACCAGAAACGAAAAAGTGTGTTCATTTCTTGGGACTGGCCAATTCCCAACCGTTTCCTCTCTGGAAGAAAAAAGAAAGGGAAAAAAAAAAAAAAGCCATTTTTAATTTTTCAACAGAATATTTTCAAGTGCTTTTCCATTAGTAAAACAAACACAAGATCTTCCAGTAACTTAAGTTTAAATTTGAGGGTAATTTTTTTGTCAGGGAATGTAAAGTTAAATGGAAAGCAGCGTTCATAAAATAGAAGCATCAAATAAATTTTGCTTTCCTTTCCCAAGAAAAATTAAGAATGAGGAACAATGTGGAGAAAATTGGTATCAGATGGCACCTGGTAACTTCTACCTAAAATTTCAGGAAGCACATTTAGCAGCTTACCCATTAGACACCTTCGATGATATTTGTGGTACACCTGTTGAGTAAAGCCATTTTCCTTTAACAGTTCATGAGAAGGATGCTGAAATTTTGGAAGAGAATTTGGGGTACACCCGTAAGTTCCTGCTAGTGGAGCTCCTTCTGAAGGCGAAGCATTGGAACTGCTGAAGGAAAAAAACAAAAGTATTTCTGTCCTATAAACAGTGCTTTTCTACAGAATCAATCAATAGTACAGTCACCTGATGACCACTACAATGCATGCCTGGCGTCCCACTCATATGTTTTCAGGTGCACCTCAAGAAAACCAGATTCTGTGCTAATATGTGAAAAACCAGGCAGTTTTGGATGATGATAGTTAAACATTACTGTAATGCCTGATTTTAAATGACCACTTAAAGGCAAAATCAGTGAAGTGGACATCAGTACTTCAAGTAATATTACTGCTACTATATCATGGATCAACAAACAATGTTGTGAACATAGTCAGTCTAGCTAACTTACTTCCAGATAGCCTTATATTCTATGTTTTTGTCCTTCTTGATCATTCTTTTCTTGCTTCCACTGTATTCATAAATTGTCTTTTATCACAGACTATTTCTCCATTAGCAGTGAAAACTAATGACATTGAAAACAAATTTTCTACGACAAAAAAAAAAAATTTACCTCACAGAAGAAGTTCTTGGCCTGTGGTCTCTGGAATCCATCACCCAGCCAACGTGGCATTCTAAGGGAGGATTTGTACTGTGTCTTGTTTTTCTTTTTCTTGGAGTCTAAGAAAGTAAATGAAGTATTTATTTCCCTAATTTGATTTCACTCATTCTCTCCCTCTTAAAACAAAGTTCTAAAAATTTTATATTTTGTCTAACACATTATAAAGTCACAACACTCCAGTTTCATAAGCTAAAGTTTAGTCTTATGGAACAAATTAAAAATCTTTAGACATTACACTTTTTCAGCAAGGACTTTTAAGAAATGTTACAGAGAAAACTCGGAAACCATTTTGTAGAAGTAAAAAAGAATGAATATGGTAAATATTTTGAAGATAAACAATTTTAAAAGTACAAGCGTTGTTTCATTTTCTACCTTTTCATTCTTGTTAAATCGACATGAGTTTTATGGGCTTTTTCTGGTTTTAAAAAAAATATTACGTCTTTACTTGTACCTTTACATCAATGGATCGTGCTTCTTTAACAACAGGGTAGAACCTGGGTGTTTTGTTGGGATCCTGTAGCCTTGGGGTGCGAGGTGTTCGCAGGGTGAAGCCAGGGTGAACACAGGGGGAATCTGGAACTGCTGTTGGCAGTGATCGAGCTATTGCTGCTGTTGGAAGTGCTTCAATACTCGACAAATTACAAGCTAGCTCCTCTGCTAAATCTGTAGGCAGGAAGGAGAAAACATTTGTTTTGAAAAGAAACTTAGGATTTTAAAGCCTAACCTCCCCTAGTATCTAGTATCCTAAAGGCCTGTTTCATTTCAAGTGAACTACATCATCCCCAAAAGATAATCAAATTAACAAAAGCACTTGGCGTAGAAGCAGTACAAACTGCTCAAAACTATGAAATAATGTTTCAAGCATGTCTTTGCTAGAAAATTTAAACCCACTTCTTTCTTACCTGCTTGTTCTTGTGTATCTACACTAGCAAAGTAATGGAAAATAAACGTTGGTAAAAGTGTAACCACATTCTTGCTTTTCGGTGAGGTGGTGCGTTTGGTGAGGTGGTTTTCTTCAACTATTTTAAAGATGCTATTAGCATGTATCCCAGTAAATGTTAATAATACTATTACATCAGAAATACCTCAAAAGACAAGATTTGGACATCATGACTGCTTAGTAAGGTTATGATGCAAGTAGAAAATTCTTCTAATCTCACTTTGTTCTATCCCCATTGCCCATAAAAATACTGGTTTCTAGAAACTGTTTCACAACATCACTAGCTATTACTTTACACATTGTAAATGCCAAGTTACACAAAAAGCAGCTAGTGTTGGTATAAAACCAGGTATAACAACAGAGAACACTGCCTACTGATGCTCATATATATCCTGCAAAGTACGAGTACTAGCTTCTTCTAATTCAATGGAAACCATGCTACTGATGAACAGCTGACAACTTGAAAAATAAGCACAGAAAAAGCCCCTCAGACTGCTGACTGAACCAAAATTAAAATATTACACAGGCAGAAAGAGTTAGAACACCTACAAAATTGTTCTTTGCTACAGAGATTCTAAAACCAAATATGTATTACTTACCTTTCCGTAACCCTGGGGGTCCCGCTGGAACTTTTTGGGTTGGATCAGCAATTGGTTCTGGTGCGAGATTATCAAATTCTTCCTTACTAATGAAATTTAGCTTCTTAAAGTTCTCAATCTCTTGCTGAATTAGAGAAAGCAAATTGTAAACGCAAAGCATGATAATGGATATCATCCTGAGAAACAGGTGAATTTCATAAAAGAGAAAATAAGCAAGCCAGAATTGACACAAAACTGCCCATACACAGCCAGTACAGATTTCTTTTAAGGGAGATGGAAGGAGTCTCTAGCACACATTGTAAAAAAAGTTGCCGTGAACACTGTATGTAACCTAACACAGCTCACGCTGCACTAGCTAAAAGAAACAGTTATGCCAACAAATGGGCGAATGGAGGCAGGTAAGGCCATCTACATGTGAATTTTCACAGACAAATAAGGAATATAAATGACTGAGATCCTGCCCTTTGCCAAGCCCAAAACCATCCTTCTTCTGCAGTAAGCGTGCCAAGGGAGGTCCTAGCAACTTAGGGTAGCTGAAGAAGCTCTGCTCCCTTCCTCAGGCTGCATCTAAAGAACAGCCAGTATTTGTAAATAAAGTGTTGAGCTTTTTTTTTTTTTTTTTTTTTTGATTGGTAGCTTAAACTGCAAAAGGACAGGATTTTCCAAGATGTGTGGCAACATCTCAAATCTCTCACGCCCCTACTCAGCTGAAGTTGGGGTGGGACATGTGTGCATCTGCATACTGTGTGTGAAAAATCTTGTTTAAATCATTGTAAAGAACGTAACAACAACAAAAAAGAAAATATTTTCTCTTGCTGTGTGCTATTTCTCACTGTCCTCTTCCGGTCTGCTGGTTTTCTTGGTCCATTTGCTTTGTAATAAAAACTCCACATTCTGAATTCTACCCTTATTTCTTGCTCTTATTCTCAACATTCTTTTCTATCTTTGTCAGCTCTTTTTTGTACCCACATGCTCTATTTGTCCTTTAAGCTTCCCCCTCCCGCCCCGCAACCCACCTTTGCCCTTATGCACGGATAGAGCTCCTTTCCCTCACCACTTAGTGTTTAGGTAACTTTGCATTTCCGTTCACATAATATCTGCTAGTGATACAGTGGGATTGCCTACAGACATGCCACTCACTGGGCTCGCTCGCACAAAATAAGGAGTTTCTTAATAAACCAAGAGCAGTAAGTGACAGGACTGCAGAGTGCCATGTTGACCTCTGCCTGTGCAGTGCTGGAGTTCAACTCATCTGTCATTTTACAGCTGCTTAGTATATTTAAAAAAAAAAAAAAAAAAAAAAAAAAAATCACAAAGCTGACACTCTCCTTCCAAAGTTTTGAAAGCCTCGAAGACAGGTGCCCAAGTACAGGCTAGGAAATAAAAGGGTTTCTATGAGAAAATAAGGTGTGCAATCTGAAGTTTCATTTGCTCACAGAGCTATCATTCTAACAAGCCACAAGGTAAACAGAACCTCAATATAAAACTACCTTAAAATGACTGTATTACCTTCCTCTCTTATTATCTCACCTCAGAAATGTGCCCCCTTTCCCTATGGCAGGGGTTTGCAAATGTTATGCAACAAGCTATTCATAGAACAAGAAAACACTGGAAAAGTTGAACCATCTCCAAAATGTTAAAAATAGTTCTAAAAAATATTCAGTTAATGTTTTTGGTCAAATCTGTGATAAGAAAAACTTACTGGTTTTGCTTTCAACTGTTTATAACATTATCAAAATAAAGAGAATTCAATAGACCTGTAAATTCAACCACTGTCACTTTTCTTTCAAAAAAGTGTAGCATTTTACAATTACTTAGCAGATGGCTGAAATTAATTTTGGAACTGTTTGGGCAGGCATAGTTTTCAGGTCAAAAATAAAGCGAGTTACCTTCATCATAGTGTCATTTTCACTCTGCTCCATCCACAAATCCTGTTCATAGTAGTATAAGCCATCATTAATAACTTTAGCAAGTTCTGATGTAATTTTTGCACGGCATACATGGTTGCCAGTACGATCTCCACCAGGATGTTTTCTCATATATGGTGGTGTCTGTGTTACAATCAAAATCTTGTTTATGTCCTGATCATCAATTTCATAATCGGAATCGCTATCTGACCAATCAGTAAATTTATTCTTCCGACCTTGAATTTCTTCCATCTCTTCATCAAACAAAAAATCAAGCTCTTCTTGTTCTTGTTCCTCTGGAGGTGGGGGTGGCTGTTGTTCATCTGATGTTTGATCAGGTATAGGAACACTTTCCTAAGTTGGAAAAGGTGATGCATTTTATATTTGAATTGGATAGTGATTATCCAAACAGGAGACAAATATAACATGATAGAACATTTTCAATAAACAAATGTACAGGAATTAGAAACAATACAGCCACTTGCATATGTTTATTAAGTAAATTACTGTTCTAAATAATTCTGTCATAAATTTTTAGACCAATTCTCAATGCACATTACAATACATTTTTCAATAATCAACAGGCACAACTGTCCCTCAGCAGAAGAAAACACAGTATTTCCTTTTCATTTTAGTGAGCTTTGGATCGGGATTTTAAATGCAGTTAGTTATTCTAGGTCTGGTAGAGTGAGAAGTACGCACACTAACTGCGTTGCAACATCAAGCATCACATACATTAAGACGTGAAAAATCTTGTTTTACAGTATAACCTGAAAGTTGGCAGGTTTTGCATTTGTCTGTTTAAACACAACTCAGAGGTTTTTGATTTTACCTTTAGTTTGACCGTGGATGCACGATGCCTCTTCTTCACTTCTATCCAAGGTTCAGAGTCCAAATCAGGCAAACTTGTAGACAATCCTTTAGACATTGTCTGAAAATTACTCGTTTCAGTGTTTTCCTTTGGACTCAGCGGGCTTCCCATTCTTGGAGAACTTGGTGCAGACTCTAGCAGTGGAAAACAGTAGTTCAGTTCCTGTTGTGGGTTGTTCTGTTGTTTGGGGTTTTTTTTGTTTTTTTTTTTTTTTTTTAAATTGTTTCACTAGTCTTTCTTTTAACCGCAGCTACCATTTTTCTACCTCTCTGGTTAAATATAACACTGATCAGCAGAATTTCTTCTCATTTTTAGGAGACAGCTTTTCACAGTTCACTTAACATTTTAGGAAAAGATCGATTCTAGCAACTTATTTAAGTGGAAAGTTTCTAATAGTCTGAGAGAAATTATGTGTTATTCAGAAAACAAGAGCAGCATCATTAGGGACGTATTTTCTCCACACCATCCTCTAGCTCTATGGATGGGTGCCTAACTCAGTCTTCATTCTTCCCATTTAATTCCAGCCAACATTTTAGTAAAAGATTTCCTTGCCAAGGGTTGTCAGCGAACAAAGCCATCTCCTGATTAATAATGTGAATGAGATCCCCATCCAAAACCAGGATGCACCAAATAAGAGAGTTACCTTTCAGCTGCTACCAAAATGAAGCAGATTTTATGACTAACTTAGGATTATTATTACTACTTCTACTACTAAAGGACTGTAGTCCATCATATTATGTTCTGGAGAATGGTCACAGCCGTAATGCAGAAGAGAGATTTTTATCTACTTCACATCAGCCGTGCCAGCCATGTGACTTGGCAACTGCAAGGCTGACAGGCATATCAGCTGAATAAGCTGTTACCAAATGTACAACTTCTATTATGAAATCAGTATCAAGAGGCAAACTTCCTAAGTTAGACAGTCCTAAACTTATGTTTCTATAAAGTAAATCCTTTACCAGTATGTGAGCCAAAAATTTGGCCTGGTATGAATTCCGGACAATTGATGAGCTGAGAAAAGTCAGTTGGTGGCAGACTGCATGGAGGAGGACCTGGAATTGGCCACTTTTCTGGATCAACCCTTTTTCTTATCCTCTGATCCACAGTTTCAACTTCTGTACTATCCTTTAGGGCCTGTGTGACAAGCATATTATACCTTTAAAAACTTTACATATCCAGCACCATCCAAAAAAGAAAAAAAACCACGAACTTTGCCATTTATAGCCTCTTTATAAAATCCTTGTCATTGCAAACAGAAATCTTTCTTAATTTCATAGCACTGATTTTAAATGGCAGTACAAAATTAACTAAGCAACTTTCTACATTCGTACTTCTGAATTATTTTACCTCCAAAATGAGTGCAGCATTTGTAGTCAGAGCTTGCATCCGACGGAAGCTAGCAATCAATGAAACAGGCAGAAATCCTTGCTGGTCCATCTTTCTCCTCAGAAAGAAGTCTCTTTCCAAATTTTCTGTGCTGAAATAATACTCACTGCAGAAAGAAACATACAAATATGAGCCTATTGTAGGTTAAAGAAAATCCTAAAATAGCAACTTAGGGAGTCCTTGTTAAAGCCTTTCATTAAAAACAGAGCCTATTTTGTCATCAACAAAATCGCTCTTTTAACAGGTGTATCATTATAAGCAAGACTTACAGAACAGCATGCATGCTTGACATGTTAAGGAAAGACTTATGATCCAGCACAGTACATAAGGGTATAAATCAAAGCCTTGTTACATTTGCATATATGAACTGCATAAGGAAGAACTATGCTCACTTTTTCTTTCACCCGCCCCCTCCTTCATTACTTACATGAACAGAAGGCAACAACATTCTCTTAGCCTCCATATAGATGAAGGACAACTACTGCTTATAGTCAGGGCGTAAGTTATTTCCCACACAGCAGTATCAATGCACCTTCACCCTGAACTGTATCTTTTCTTTTCCCAGTTTCCAGTATATTAGAAGGTTTAAGTATCCTATCTGAGTGTTGAGGCACATATATGTACTCTGAATCATTACTTAAGCATGCTTGTGGGAAGATGAGAAAACAAAAATAGTAATGTTGTATTTGTCATGAAACTGTACCAAAAGGCACAACAGTTCATGGAGAAAGGTAAAGTCTGAAAGAAGAGATGATGTTTAGTGGATAAAGAGAAGAGGGACAAGGACCATTTCAGGAATCTGACAATACCACAGAACAAGAGAGACGAGGGACAAAGAAATAGCAGAAAGACAAATCTTCTTAAACAATGAAGCTGCTCTATGAAATGATCAGTGTGTCAAGATGTTTTACACTTAGTGAAGAGAAAAAGTAAGGAATTCAAATCATGATCTGTCACACAAAGCAAGGGAATGAGAAAACATCCTACAAAAAAGAATGGAAAAAAACCCAATTTAATAATTCAAACTAAAGTCTAGGCCTTTCACAGAGTTTACACATCATACCATGATTTTGCATATTACATCCAAGGAATACTACTCCTCATCAGGTTCAAGAAAATGTAGGTAGAGAAATATTTAATGGAGAGCAATTAAAATTCCATGACACAAAAATAGAGGTAGTGCAAAAATAAAACAAGAGAGCATTAAAATGCTAAGGAAAAAACCCCACATGCAAATGTAAATAAAGTTGATTCTAATTTCAACAAAGTATAAAATGCTAAGTGTCTCCACTGAAGTTGGGATCAAGGCCAAAGTTACCAAGAGGAGAGGACTCTGATGCCATCATTGACCCAAGGAGAAGCTTCATACCATTTCTTTCTCTAATTTTTGGAAGCTAAAGGAATTCGAAGCAAAAGCTCTCTATGAGAAACACTCAGCTCCAAGACAGAATGAATATAAAGTCTCAAAGTTGGACAATAAGACATATGACAAATGAAAACATTGCCATTAAATCAGAGCGAGAAGAGAATAAGGCTTTCGAAGAATTAAGCTCTTACTCAGAGCTACATAAACTGATCAGTGAAACAACTGTGCGCAAAGAAAGGTTTCCTTCAAGAATATCCTATTTACTGCTCTGAACTGCCACATTTCTTTTCCCCTCCCAATCTAGAAGATAAGCAAGCACAAGAGCCACGTATCAACATTTTACTAATGTTACCTTTACAGTCATACAGTAAAGGTAAAATCTTGTAACGATTCACCTAGTTAAAAATTCCACAAGCAGAAATGGACAATGACTGAACTTGACTCAAACTGCCTCACTTGATGTCCATCACTCTAGAAAAAGGAATGTGAAAGACCATTAATGATAAATGAAGACAATGCACAAGTTTGCTCCAAGTAGAGGGCCAAACCTAAACACGCACACACCCTTCAGCTTTTCTTTTCTTTTTCATTTTCCTCAGAGTCCCTTTGCTTATTCTTGAATTGATGCAGACTTGAATGTATGTCTGAACTTTTATTTATTTCTTTATTTTTTAAAGAAAGAGGACTTTAAATAGATTTCTACTGCATGTTGCAGACTGAGGAGTGGCTAAGCACTGAAATTTTCAGACTGACAACTTCAGCCTGTAATTCAAAACGTTAAAGATATTTTTGTATATAATACAAATAATACTCTCTCTTGTACATCAAGCTCGTTCTTGGGACGAACATAAACTGCTTGATAGCGGTGTATTTCTTATTGTAATTACACATCAACTCAGTTGGACAGAGTCTCTAAGATTTTTCCCTATTAAGCAGGCAAACTGTTTTAAAATTCATCAATTCACTAGGATTCAAACCAATCTCACTTCTCTAATATACCCTGATTTATCTTGGACTCCATAAGGAACTCTGAGACTTAACAGTTCTGTGTAGCTTTATTCTATACATACTTCCTTGTTTGGCATAGTCACTTTAATATAACTACATTATGAAAGGCAGACAAAACCATTCCCATTTAGAAGCTAGTAATAGGTAATTGATGAATAAAGTCTGTTTCCCATCATTTTTAATGTGATAAAAGAAGTGAATAGATAAAAAACCACTTTTTTTTTTTTTTTTTTTTTTTAAAGGAGCATAAAAATAGTGAAGTTATGTTCTAAACCTGCTCAAGAATCTCTCTCTCTCTCATGGAAAGCAAACTCCATAATCAAACTGCCTTAGGAGTTCATATCAGACAAGCAACCAATGGCTCTGGTTAGCCAGCCATGCCAAGTCTTCTATTGACACCTGCCACCCTCTTGTTGCTAAAATAAAATACAAATATAACCAGAAGTCAGATGTGACCAATGCTGTAACTGACATTTTTCTCAGCAGAGGGGGACATCATCATGTCCTACCTTAGAAGGTCTGGATTCTACACTGCATGCCCAGAAATCTGGCCAACAGTGGAGTGTCTGTGCTCCTCCCTCATTTGTCTGAGGACAGTGCAGGCCGATTATCCTGACATGGGGGTACATGTCCACTGTCAGGTCTCATAGGGGCCTGGCAGCAAGAGTAACAAAAAAGACTGCAATAGAAGTTTTGAAGTTGATAGCCACATGCCAGATACTTTCTGCCCTTAAAGAGGCTTTTTTCTTCCTTTTTGCGTCAACTGTAACAAAAGAAGCAAGAATAAAATAAGCAAGTTGCTTTATGGAATACAAGGGCAATCAAAAACCACCACGAAGGCATCGCAGAGAAATGCCGTTGCAAGTACAGAAGATGAAATATCTGCCAGTGGTGGAAACTGTCTCTTTAAAATGAACTAGTAGTTTCCAAGCCCTTTTTGACTTGTCTCCTGGTGATAATCAGTCTTCCAGATGGTTTCTCATTGCCTAATGGTGTACACGAGAAAGTAAACATTTCAGATTATTGAAAAATCAAGTATCATTGCAAAACTACTCTCTTTCAGTTAAATGTTTCAGGTGAAACACTCTGAAAACATAAAACTAACAAGACTTCTCAAAGTGAAATTGAGAGCAAATAAGGGAAACGTCTAGCTACATCACACCCAAGAAGAGCTTTATAGGCAAACAGACCAACAGTACTCAAAAGCACAAGCTCAGAGACATCCATATCTCAATTACATGACAACATAAAAAGAGGGCTATGTACCATAAATAAAGCAGGTATACGAGTTAGAGCCAGACTACAGCACAAGATGCAGAACAGCTTCCTTAAAATTCCTCCCCATCATTCAAGTTTTTCCACCCCACTAGTGAATAAATTCAAACCGACACTGGTAATGGTCAAATCAAAAAGTTAAATTGAAGTGCCTTAATCTCCATCTTTATATGGATAATAAGGATTAAACACTGTTTGAAATGAGTTATTTTAACTAGATCTCTAAAAACATTTGTACATTAAACAATCTACTTACATTTGATGTTTTATATATTCTTTGAGAAGTGCTTCATCCACAGAATACATCTGCACTCCTGTTCCATCACCATAGTAATACATCACACTAGCATTAAGCTCAGGTTGAAATACTTGGTCAGTTCCTTCACCATACAGTTCTTGATAACCAACGGAATATTCAAAGTTCACTTCAAAATAAAGGAGAACATAAAAGAAAGATGATGAAAAATATTAAGTCCAGCACACAAATATTTTAAGGCATGATACACACTGCTATTTTACTGTTGGTTTTCAGCATCTGATTTTAAAAAGACTCAAGCTACTTAATTATATTAAGTTACAGGATATGTTTTTTGAGACAACTCTTACTTCATGTGCAAACAGTAACATTATAAACATAGTTTTAGAATTTTTGCTAAGCATCTACTTCTTTGCATACTTCTAGGGTTTCCTCTGCCTCGTCCTCTTCCTCTGCCTCGTCCTCTTCCTCTGCCTCTGGAGGATCCTCGAACACTGCCACCCTCACTTCTCACGCTGCACACTTCATCATGATCATCTCTCTTTTCTCTATCACGACGCCAATCTTTAAGAGAAAAAAGCGTAATACTTGCAATCATAATTAACTATCACAGTGACAAAAAGTCCCTTGTAACATAGACTTCTCAGCTTGTGCCCAGACAATCCACTGACTCAGTCATGCTGGCTGAAGCAGAAGGTCAGATCTGAAGCTGCAAGGGTGAAACGGTAAGGTTTGCCCAGCCATGCCTGAAGGTGAGTTGGGCAGAAGCTCTTAGCAATAAAGAAGAGTAAATGGGCTTGACTTCTGAAGCAACTGGATACTCTGGTGCCAGCTCAGGGATCACAATACCTACGATCTGCTTGGGACGGGAAGGAAAGATCATGCAATTCTCCTTCCAGGCATGATACTAGTGTCTCCTCCCTAGAGAGAGCTAGGAAGAGCTGCTAGCTCTTGATGATCCTGCTCGGGGTCAGATTTCCACAGCAACGGCTCTCTGCAGCCTCCCTTTTGTTCCCAGAAGCAGTCACCTACCACTCCCCTGACTCTGCCCATTTAACAGCAATTGTTTATTCTCTGCTGGTTGTGCCCCAAACTGAGCTTTTAAGTTAAGGATCCCTTTTTGATAACACATGCAAATCTAAGACGACTCTGTAAGAATTAATGTAAGGTTTTCATATAAACATGTGGTCTGCACATAGCAAAAGACAGCAAGAGAGAAGCAGAAGTAAGGAAAGCAAGCAGGTCCAAACCAGACCCCAGGGACCCTGGGTCCACTCACCACAAAACTTAAGGACAGGTTTAATTCTCACTTTACTTATGAGAGAAAATTAAGCCCTCTCTCACACCATTTCTTTCTCTTTTCCTAACACTCTCGGAGACTTTCATCTTTAGTCAGTCACCCTTGCTTGAAGTTTCTTTAAGTTGTAATTGGATAGTCTTCCAGATGCCGGGGGACCTCTTTGTCAGAGGAATACCTGGGGACACAGCCCCTACTTGATCAAACTGAGAGTTGCTAAATTTAACAAAGGACTGACTAAAGATATCATTCTTTGTTCATATTAGAAATCTTGTTTTACTACTAACTATTTTTAGTGAAACCTACAACAAAATATGTATGCTCATACATTCAAGTTCCTGTACTTTATTTTCTGTCAAGTAAGACTCTGAATTTACAAATATCATAATCTGTATGTGTGTGTCTCACTGGGAATTTGGACCTTAGCCTTCACACTTGCTACCCTCAACCTTAGAGATCCCAAATACGTAGGCATTATTTGAACTATTTCCCCAAATCACTTTCATTTTTGCACTCTGAGAGTACATGTGGCTCAGACATATGCAAAAGTCCTACATATAACACCTTCACGAGCCAGAGTTGTATTTAAGCCTGAAACAAGTTTTTTTATTTAAACAGCCAATGTTCCTGAAGAGCAAGAGATGTTTTATGTTCTCTCACACCTGAAACTGGTCACTAGAGCCTTGGGGTAGAGTTCATGCTACAAGTTTCCGGTCATTTGACCATCCTGAGGAATAATTGCTGAAGAAAGTGATACACTAGTAAAAATCCTCCCCCTGCCACTGTCCATCCCTCAGACATCCACATCAAACCCTTACATCCATGTTCCTAAAATGACTTCATAAACAAATCCCATCTCAGTAGTGTGCAGCACTTACTATAATGAGCAAACATTTAAATTGTTAATGTATATTGTGATTTTAAAACTTAAACACAAATACATAAACCAAAGAGTTACACTCAGCCTAGGACTTCTGCCATCTGACAAGCTCTATTCAGAACATCCAAGGACCAGATGCAGCACCAGCTACGGTGCATTTCTCCCTCTGTTGTGCTAATACAACTTTTTGCATGGCCATGCTGAGAAACAGGTCGGGGAACTGACGGAATTGGTCCAATTTAAAGGAAAAAACAACATCAGTAGAATTGCCAAAGCAGAGTTCAAAGTGTAGGTCCACAAGCAATATGCTCTGGTGGCAACAAGCTGCGGGAATAGCAGTAGAGCAGGACAGAGCAGCCACCTTATGAGACTATTTCCAAACTTTCTGCATCGTAAAGCTGTGGTCCAAGACTCCGTAGGGAGCCATGAAGAGAAAAATATATGCTGCTCTGATTCAGAGCACCAGCACGTGCTGTAAAGATAGACTGTTTCCAAACTCACTCAGCAGAGTCAGTGATTGAGACATTACAACTCCGATCAATTTGTGAAGAGGTTAAAAAAAAAGAAAAAATCTGACAGTAAGCTTTTAAGCAAAACTTTCCAATTTAAAATTTCTTGAACTACAGTACAATTTATTTACTTTTTGCTGGTTATTGGCAAATATTAACACTAGGTTTTACTTAGTATAGGCAAAGTCAAGTTTCAACATAAACTGCAAATCTAGTGCCTACTTATGTGGTATTATACTTTACTTGCCACAACTAGAAAGACCCAGAGATTGAAAGCTACTTACTTCTTGTCTCATTCCGTCTGTTGTTATGAGGTATTAACTTGTTTGTTTCCAGCAGAAATCTTGAGCTAGTTCGAGAGCCTGGTCTTTCTTGACTGTCTGACCTTACATCATCCAAGTGAAGTGGCACCCATTTCTGCTTGTTACCTTGAAAAGTTAATATATTACTCTTAATTATAGTATTACCTGAGGTTTCAGCTCTGAAAAGATTCTACAGAATTCTTCTTGTAGAACTAGTAACAGTTAATTTCAAAGTTTAAAAACTGGGAGGAGCTTAGGATATGATGAATGACTAAAAAATAATAGATGCAGTAAATGGGAATTTCTCAAACTGAAAGGTAACCTTACCTAAGCTTTAAATATATGAAATGAAGGTGAGCTTTTTTATTTAATGAATTTTTAGATGTAAGCTCCACTACCAAGAATTTATAGCTACATAAGTGTTAAATATATACAGTAAATTCATTACTATATAATTTCACAACTTGCATATGAAACTTAAAGGTAAAAAATAACATATCAAGTTAATCACTAAAATAAAGATTTAAATCACAAACCATAAAAGTTCTCCTGAGAATTTAGCTGTGGTACTGTATTTTTACCTTGAGATTTTCAGATTAAGTTCATTCATGTGCATCAAAAATTATTAGCAAAGCTGAATTTTGTTGTAGGCTGGCCTAAAATATCCACTAACCATTTATTTAATGATAATATTTGCTGTTCTATACTTGATTGGATTGTGAGCTTCATACCCTTATAGCCAAGAAATATAAGCAAATGCAAAAAATGCGTTATCCACACTGGGGGAAAAAAAAAACCCAGGTTGTACCTGTGGAATGCTTTGCTTTAGATTTCCACTTAGACTAAAAGAATTAAAAGCAATAAATGATTTGTTTTTAAATATATACATAGGAAGATTAACAAATCTAAACAACAAAGGTCTTTAGGATCTGAAGAACTACCAGCAGGGAAGCAAGAAAAAAAAGCAGCTGATGGCAGCAATATCTTAAAACTCTCTCAGCTGTTTCTCCAGCCTACTCCAGTCTACTGACCAAATGAGATACAGGTTTGCTTCCTGTTTTTAATGTAACAGTTTGGATCAAAAGGAAATGAATAACCTGGTTTAGTTTTCAAGTGATCACTTCAAGGTGTAAGCTAATAGTAAAACATGAAAATTGAAGTGTTAGTATATATAGTAACACACACATATCTACATGAAGTTAAATTAACATAGTGCTATCCATTTAGGGAAATAAAGATATGACAGTCAGTAATGGTTTGTACAGCCACGCTAAAATTTTCCAGAAATTCTCAGAGCTGCATGGACCATCAGTAGAACGTGAGCTGCCTTTTCCCCAGAATTCCTATTTGACTAAACATAACACTCCAAAACCTGAGAAAGGAAGCCTGTTTTAAGCTTCCTAGCAGAAAACAATATATCCTGTTATCACCTAGAAAATGCAAAACAAAGTTTCATCAAGTCATTCAACTGGAATCAATGTAAGTGTATTGATGGTGACTTATTGCATTATACATAGTGCCCAGACTGACCTTTTTTCCTTTGGTTATTAGTTTGAGCTTCATCTTCGCTAATATTATCTCCTGGACCATCTGGCTTTGCCTCTGGGTTGTCCTTGATTCCATTATTGCTTTTTTGATCAGATTTCTCCTCCTTTTCTCTTCTATTCGTTGGCTTCTTACTGTGACTTACAGTCTTACACTGCAAGAGATACTGGTAATTATTTCTGACAGTACAGCTGCTGATAGCAAAAGGTATAAATTTCCTTTACCTATTAAAATTCCTTTATTATTACCTGTTCTCAACCTCTTCAGTAGGGTCAGTTTTAAGAACTGTGTTGTTTTGTGAAGTCTCATTTTAAATAGTTCTATTTTCTGGTAACTTGGCAAGACTATTGTTCAGATTGATTATCTTTAAAAAGCTGTGCTTACAGAATACTGAATGGTAAATCAGAAATTGCCACGATGCTGTACAATCTCAACAGTATGCCAAATGTTCATGTAAACTATAAGGAGCCATAGGTCTTAACTCTGACAATTCTGTTCCACTAAATCAGAACATGAACCAAAGATCAGAGGATGTGGAGGTATATGATTACAGATTTTTTTTTTCCCACATTAGAATATGGCATTTACTGGGTACCATGTGCCTTTGAGTAGTGCCAGCATCCTGCAGATCATCACTTCTTGGAAATCCCACAGAATAACAGGTTTCAAAGAAGGCAAAATGAACAGCATTTTAGTAAATAGTGGAAAGTTTCATTTTTCCCCAGTATCAAAACAGGCTGGGGGATGAAGGGATGGAGAGCAGCCCTGCCGAGAACGACTTGGGGGTACTGGTGGACGAAAAGCTGGACATGAGCCGACAATGTGCGCTCGCAGCCCAGAAGGCCAACCCTATCCTGGGCTGCATCACAAGTAGCATGGCCAGCAGGTCGAGGGAGGTGATTCTTGCCCCTCTACTCTGCTCTGGCGAGACCCCAGCTGGAGTCCTGCATCCAGCTCTGGAGCCCTCAGCACAAGAAAGACATGGACCTGTTGGATCGGGTGCAGAGGAGGGCCACAAAAATGATCAGGGCGATGGAACGCCTCTCCTGTGAAGAAAGGCTGAGAGAGCTGGGGTTGTTCAAACAAAAGTATTGCATAGTGGAACTGACCACACAATCTTCAAGAACAGCATTTTTGAGTTATTAGACTGTAGCAAACGAAAAGGCTGTGCATCTGAGGTATAAAAAGCACAGGTGAACTTATTTCTAACCTTATGAGTAACTAAGGAAGGAGTTTGATGCACAGCTGAGAGTTATACACCTCTAACGCCACCAGATGTATCAGCAGCTTTAGGATGCAAGTCATGCATCCTTCATGATATTGTTAAATATATCACCACTGTCTCCTTCTGAAGTGGTAGTCTCTTCCGTTCACATCTCACCAACTGACAGGAACACTGATGACGGAGAAGCTTACAAATACTTTAAAAAAAAAGTCAAATCAAGGATCTTGTATAAATCCCTAACCACAATCGGATGTATGCACACACTGAAGTATTCTAACTGGTTTGTGAGCAACTGAACGAGTATTAATTTATTGGCATATAATCTATTCAGGTTTTAAAGATTCTTCTAGCAATCTCAAAGATTTTCTTTGAGATCCTGTAGAACAAGCTACTAGAGGAGGCAAATTCTACCTAGCAGTAAACATAAAGTTGTGTCAAATCTACAGACATCTATAATTTTGACCTGCAACACTAAAAGCCTGGTTTAGACACTTGAAAATGTTTTGTTGCTGACATGAATAACAAAGTTATGACAATCAGTTGAGGGAGAAGGGAGGGTGTTAGAAACTGAGCCCGCGGAACAAATGATTCATGCCAAACTGCCTTAATACTCTTTTTCAGTTCTCATTTGGAGACTTTCAATTATATAATGCACATTGTTGAACCCAAGTCTTCTGGTTTGCCTCACCAAGAAAACAGTAAAAGCATCACAGGGGTGCTGCAGAACTAAAGCAAAGCGTGAAATGGCACCTCATAGCTTGCAATAATCTGTGCTCTGTTCTTGTTTTAAATAGCATAAAAGAGGTGTAAGATATATTATGCACTTATCACTTGAAATAAAGTGAAAGGAAGATAATTTGACGGAATAGATGTTAGCTAAAGATCCAGCAAGGGGAAAATATATCAGAGGAATAAGGCAAGGATAACTAAGTTGTCCTAAGACAACCTGCACAAAGCATTCTGAGCCTCAAGGGAGGGCAGCATGTTCACAACCCCAAAGGCCATCTCATCTGTGCATGAACTTCCCAACAAAGTAGAAAAGGAAAATACGAGTTTTAAAATGATGGAGTAAATATGGCACATTTTTACCTACATGTCCACAGCACACATCTAACAATAAATGGAGCTTACATGTGTGGGCTTGTGAAGGGTTCAGAAATTCCAGTACCAGTGCAGACAGTTAAGCACAGAGCAGTATCCTGAATTATTGACAAAATTTCTGCTGAAACCCTACAACATCCAAAGCGCGTTCTGGGGGCAACGGTATTAAGCAGAGAAGTCAATATGGTTTTTAAAAAGTAATACTGAAGATAACAAAGGATACTTACTTCATTGTTTGCTATTTCGCTTGGTGTTGGCCAGTTTGTGATGTCATCAAAATCACCAGCCTGCAAAGATGACAAACAGTTTATACTACTTCCTAGATTTAGTCCTTTTTAATACATGGAAGATGTCAGTCATGACTCAGACAGCCAGAATACCCCTTTGAGCAGAATTGTTAGAAGTACCAATTTTTACAAACTGAGAAATACAACAGAAAACAAACACACAACTTTTGAAAACAAATATGATCAATTGTAGAAACAACTACTCATTGCAGTTACATCTAAATCAAGGTCCAATACATCTTAGCTTGTAATTAGTATAACTGTCTAAAGAATGCTTCATGAAGAACATTTTAAGTGGGCACAGCCAAAAAAAAGATAGCAAGCAAGCAAAATTTTCTACGTTCTATTACATCTAAACTAAAATGGCTTATGACTTTTGAACACACATAAAACAATTATCAGATTAAATGTTGTCTTACACATAGCTTGATTTAAAGGTATCTACTGCTTGAAAGTCTTTTAGCTTTTGGAAGACCTTTGAGCACAGTTATTATTCAACCTAAAAAGGGGTGGCTGTACAGAATTTTAGAACCTTAATTTTTCAACAAAAGGATTCAGTGCCTCCTGTTGTCACAATGATAACTTTATAACAGCACAGAAAGCACACACATCACATAATACGCAAAAAGGATTTCCAAAACTAATCTAACATCACTTGTGCTCAAGTGATGTTGTTTCTTTGCAGCCCCTTCACATTTTTATATAATCCCATTGCTTTTTTAAATCAAAGTGCTTTTCCTTATTCCTCATACATACACCACTTTAGCATGCCTTCTAATTTTAAATTTCCCTTCCTTTTTTACTTTTCTCTGTCTTCAAAATTAACCATTACCAAGGCAGAACGTAACACTTCTGGTTGTAACTTCAAAATACCTTGCTATCTTTTTATTTTAGTAGTATCAGCTATTTACCATATTGAATATTTACAGCCAGAAATACTCCTTTAAAATTATTTCATTTTCCTACCATACTCTCAGCTGAGCTAAATGCCAGTTTAGATTAACAGGTTAGATTAACTGGGACTTCTAGCACAATCAGTGCAGTAACTCATAGCTAAATGTCCTTCTGGCAAATACAAACCTTGCTGCATTTCCTTGTCCTGGGTTTCACTGCTTTTATAACTTTAGTGGAATTTTGTAGTTCTGAAAAGGAAGAAAAATATTTTCAGATGAAGAATTAGACTACACTTCAAAAGAGTAAGGAAAGGATACTTTAACAATTCTGTTTAACTATCTATCATACTACACCAAAGTTTTTCTGAGGCCTTGGTATCGAAGTCAATGAACATTTCCATAAAGCAACTAATAGTACATTACATTGAAAAACTCACATTCATAATAAGTGTAAATAATCTTGAAAACCAGGTGTACAGGATACTGTATAACACAGTATTTAAGCATTTGCTCAGCTATAAGGTCAAGACTATCTCAAAACACTGGTATTTTAACGTAAGAAGTAGCAAAGAAAATGAGCCCCTGAAACACATTTTAAAAGTTATCCTATTAGAAGCTATATTTATAAGACACAATTAATTTACGAAATCTATCATTACGTAAGCACGAAAAAACATGGAAGCAATTACATATTCACAAATTCCTAGTAATTTCCTTTTATAAGCAATTACTTAAATGCCAAATAAAATTTAGCCATATTGCTCATAATCAAACCAAAGCAATAATAAAAAAAAATACAAGGAAAGCTGAAAAGAGAAAATAAATATAAAAACTACATTAAGACTAATACATTTTAATGCCCAAATTCCACAATGGATATGTTTATGATAAATATGAGCATTTGCACAAAGCTGACACTCACAGATTTTCAGAACCACCCTGAGTCAAGACCTAAACTTTATAATAATGATCCCATCTGATCTCCTGAGCAAGAGACTTTCTTCTACCAGTAATATCTGCCAGGAATTAATATAATGCTTGGAAATAACGCGTGCGCTCTCTCTCATATATGGCAACATTATTGGGCCTAATGATCTAGGATCAATAACCTAGATTGAAAAAAAATAAGGTCTGTTTAAACTTACTACATCTTTTAATACATGTGCAATTACCCTTCTGCACATGAATCCGATTTTCTCGTTCCGTGGAATTTTTCCCTACCCATCTCAACTGTGTTCTACTTTTTGCGTTGGGAATTCAGGCGAAAAAAAACCACTAGTATCAGGCAATTTTTCTTGGAGATTAGAATTAAGACAGAGGAAACCACCTCCTACCTTCTCCTGTTAAGCCCTGCTTCTGTTCTCCCAATGCGTATTTTTCTCATAGAGAAGTGGTCACCACCTTTCCTTGAAACTTCTTATTCAGTATTTTATTGCAAGACAAGCTTGAAACATTGAACATGACTGAAATCACTAGTGGATTATTATTTCATACAGGGATAACATCACCTCCTCAACCCTTATCTCTTTCACATCCAGTGACTAATCTTCCTTATCGCAGCTTCACACTGGGAACCCCACCCTCGTGCCCCAGTGACTCTGAAAACCCTCTGTCTGCTTCCTGGAATATTCTGTGAACATTAGAAGCATAAACTAATGTATACTCCATATTCCACTGGAAATTATATTAATACTGCTACATAAAACTTGCACATCACACAAGACGTGAATTCAGTGAATCCTAATCAGCCTTTGACCTTTGCCACACCATTTACCAGCAGGTTTTTTTCCTCTCCTACAGATCTACTTTTTAAAACAAAGACAAAACACACACCGCCCAACTGCCTCTTTCTTGTTATTCAGCCTCAATTCACTTTAGACTGAGAGCTTTCAGAAACACACAGTGACTGTGTAATCCTAATTTTCACTTGTCATTCAATAGTAAACTAATTGCCCTTTACAAAACAAGACAAACAGCTGTAGAGGTAGAGTAGCAAACAAATTTGTAATTTTCTCCAACAAAACTGCCAATTATCTGTAAAGGTAAACTGACTGGCCATAGCATTTGTCCTCCGGTAGTCTGTAAACACACATCTCTCTTTAGCTGTTCAATTACCTTACTGAAGCCCTTTTTCCATCTCACAGCACTTTTACTTAAATTGCTGCTGAAGGACTGCTCTGCCAGGACTTCTCCTCTTTGTGTCACCAGGGCGTAGCAAGGGATTCAAAAATGAAAGACTCGATGTCACTGCGCTATCTTAGTCATGGGATATTATTCCAGGCGGCAGGAGAGGCTATCTGAATCGAGTAGAACGAGACCCAACTCGTTTTAAGGAACCTCTCTTATCTGTATGTAATAATCCAAGACTTGGAAGATGCATTTGCACACTAAATAAAAAGAAAATTAATATTTGGCAACACACTGCCTAGTTGATGACGCCCTTTCTAAACTCAAAGGCCCGAAATCTCACCACACTCCGTACTTCCCTGCCCAAAAACAACTCCGCAGAGTTCCTTGTCCTCCCATGCTCAAAACCAAATTTAACTGATCTTTCCTGACCAGCTTTCTGGGGCTTATCGTGTGGGAGTTGGATTTTAGTGTGAAGCATGAAAGGGAAGATAGAGGGGAAGGGGAAAAAAAAAAAAAAAGGGGGGGAACAAAACTTCAAATCACTTACAGGCTTTACCCAGGTCACGTCTGTTCTGTTGTTATGAACAGGCCTAGAGCCACTGTTCAGACAAAACTTACTCCAGAGTGCATTTAGATAAAAGCTCTATGCTTAACATTACTATGGTGTCTGGTTTCAACATCACATAACAGTGCTGAACACCTAGAAATGGCATCTTTAGTACATTGCTCCAGCAGAACAAAACAAGCCCTTGCAAATAAACTATTTCACTTATTGTTAATTCCAACCTAATGTATTAAAATGTTTACTCAGTCCTATATTACAAAGTAATCTGTTTAGTAATGGCATGCTGTGTTGATAAAAAAATTCAGTTATCTTCAATTACTTTACTTGCTGGGTTTCAGCTGAGTTTTGAGGGGGTGGAGAAAAAAAATAAAATCAAGGATGAGGAAGTTTAATTGCCAATGATCATCTTCCAGTCACTGAACTCCATCCAGTAAAGATGCCATCCACATGAAAACATAAATCAGCCTTCAAAGCCATTTTTATTATGGTTCTTCCAAGTCACTTAATACACCACATCCTAACACGAGGTATTTTCTGCAGAAAGGCATGGATGTGCAAACACGTCAAGTGCAGTATGTCAAGATACATGGGATGACAGTTCTGAAAAATTAAAGATGAATTTTGGAACCACCAAAACAACAGCAATCCTCTGGGACAACGGCAACAGAAAAGGACAAGCAGACTGGATGCTGTGCAGAGATAAGAGAAGCAAAGTTTGTACATAAAAATGTATCACCAAAGTACCACTGATTACAAGACAAATTACATTTTCAGTAGTAGTACTTCAGAATGGACGGTTTGAAGTTCTGCAAATAACTAGTCAGCAAGTAATTTCTTCTGATAGAAGGGGAGGGATGATATTGCCAATTCCTTTTGAAAGCAAAGTCTATTAATAAGACGTGGAACACACTCTAATTTTGATACAAACATGGTTTATACTGTAAGGATTTCTAGACAATATTCAAGTTTTATTTTTACTTGGATAGCACAGGTATTTCCTTCAGTGAAGGAAGAGCATCGCATAAATACCAGAAGTGCTTCAGGAGGCAGTTGAAATCACCCAGCAGAACAGCTCTTCAAAACTTCAGTGGAAGATGTTTGTTGAACTTGTATATCATTTTCCTTTCAATGCTCAGTTTGAAACTTCACAGTGTAATCCATTTTTAAACAAGGTAAGCTATACTTAAATCTATTGTTTTAACAGATAAATGTGAAAGTCTTGCAACCCTTGGGAGTACATCATAATTTAAATCTAGAGCACGGATTTAGATCCGAGATTCTGGGAAATAAAAAAACCTAGTAATTATGCTAACATCCTTTCCTATAATAATTCTAGCATTTTATAGCAAAACTGTATTAGATTGACCTTCTTCACATTATTTGAGCAACTAACCAAGGCAGGGAGTTGACACCTGCATCCTTCCACCTATTTACATTCAAAACTAATCAGTTTTTCAAGACAACAAGCAATAGGGAAAAAAATCCCCAATACATGATTGATTAATCATTATACTATTTATTTTCCTTGCATTTCATTTCTCATCTCGATTTTTTCTTAGCTTCTTCATAGAAAGCTGCAACCTGTGACTCAATTTCTACAAAAGCTTTCATGGTCTAAAGGGAGCACGTGCTAGAGCACAGCAAGCCAGTACTGTGCCTTAGACTCTAGGCAGCAGGATGGATTTCTCTCTCATACAGGTGTCCAGTTTAGAAACAAACAAACAAAAAAAGCCCCTACCATACAAAATTACATATGCTGTTATACACAACTAAATACAGACAGCAGGTTTGTAAAGATAATGTTTTTAATCCCTTCAGGGTTGGGGTAATTGTCAATGTTGTACCTTCTGATAATTCGTAAAATAATTTTAAAAAGCTGCTATTCAAACACTCAGTGAATTCATAAGAACTAACGATAATATCTGCCTTAGATACACCAAAAAAATTTGATAATCAGATCATTTACCCATCTACTAATCAAAAGCTTGCTATTCCTAGTAACACAGTATACCTTTACCAAACTGTACTTTTACAACCTGTTTGCTAACTGACTAAAGCAAATTAATTTATACAATAGCACTACAGTGAACTGGTTCTGCTACCAAAATATCAATCAGATAAAAGGTGTTCTTTGATGCCCAGAAATAAACACAATGAAGAAAGACAAACTGAGCACAATACAAAAGACTGAAGTGTGCAGTTACTCTAATTAACTACATCATCCAAGCACACTAGGAAGCAAACCCACTTCAACCACTTAAGCAGCACAGGTATTTTGCTTCATTGAATACTTTCATAAATTTCATGAACAATTTTTGAATAATTATCTAAGGAATCATTAGAGACCCACATCAGCTATACAAATCACATGAAGACTAGAGACCTTGCCATTCAGATTCCCTTTAGCAAGCTTACAAAAAGGGCAGCACTTTAGGCTTCATCAAACGAAGAGGTGGGAGAACTTCCGTAACAAAATTATTTCAACAACTCCATCCTGGGCAAATTATTTACATGGAGGAAGGGTAACTAGCCTCTTCTGTGAAGCCCAGCTATGAGGGGTAGTTGAGGAAAAACAAGACTCAGAGGAAAGATAAGGAATACAGGACTAACGCTGGGCTGTTCCGCAGCTTCTGTACGGACGCATCTTGTTGGCTCAATTTAAAAAAAGCTTATCTCCTTACCTTGTAAAAAATTATCTACAAGATTATATAGGACTTCTTCCTTGCAACAGTTCCTCTCCTCTTACTCATAGAGCTTCAACTTGAAGAACTGAAAACTTACTGCAATATATTGGCTGGGCGCTACAAGGGAAGGAAGACACACGGCAGAAGTACCTTTCATCATTTGACAGCCTATGCTAAAGCTAACTCCCTCTGTTCATGATCACCGGGATTAGACAGAAGCCTATTAACTTCACTAGCAATTTCATACTGCTACAAGTCTTTCTCCACGCGTTAAATGCGGATTAGGATGTAAAAGTAGCTGTATAATTCTGAAATTATTCTGTTTAAAAGACAAGTTTAATAAAAGGCTTCATCAGAAACAATTAACTGGGGTAACAAACATACCATGAAAAATTCAAATATGTTTACATTAGGTGTTTGGTTTACTATAACATGATTAAAACCTACTAACGTATCTGAGACCAAAAAAAAAAATAGGTCATAGTAACCATGCTTTGACCAAATTCTTTCGCCAAGAATTTTAAGCCTTTTATCACTTTTTTCCTTCTAGTGCGGGTGACGTTAACAGTTTCTTTCAGTAACAAGAGTCAGGTTTGCCTCTATTACCAACTAACACCACGCAAAATTGAAAGTCAAAAGATGACAGACTGGGGTCAATTTTCTCAAGTGCGTAACTATCACTGAACATACCATACATGCACATCTCAGGAAACTTTCAACAAATTAAGCCAGGATCAACAAGTCAAACAGGATTCAGTCACTACTTTGATGTGAGATTCTTTTACATTTTATTACCCTCTTTACGGATAGTTCTACATTCCATCCCAGTAGTATTTCTGCTCATCTACTTATTATTTCATATGACTAATTTCCATCCTACTACATTCGTAAGAGCCTAGTGTGACTGATTTTGCTTTGCCAACATGCAATTAGTTACTTCAAAATACATCCCTCTTTGCAGATGGAGGCACATGGCAATTCCTTCCTTCAAGCAGTCAGGAAAGATCAGCTGCTTTGTCT
>NW_009195281.1:0-1322 GCF_000690835.1 Fulmarus glacialis | reverse complement strand
GAAAGAGTGGTGGCTCCTTCACGGTGCTTTCGGCGGTGGCCAAACCAAAACACACACCCTGGAATGTGTTCTTCACCGATGTCATTACAAGCAACAGTAACTCCCATATTTGCTAAATTATACACTTGCCACTGAAAAAGATGTTCTGGTGCAACTACTCAGTTTAATATTAATTTGATAAAGGGTAAGCACAACTTTTATACAGAAGAAAAATAAAGTTCCCTGAAATCATCAAATTAAGCTTATAATGTGCACAGTGTATGAACTCACTGCCTCCTTTCTCTCTTCTCCTTCCTTCAACAACTATTTTGTGTGTTCTATCTTAAGTGGAAAAGTAAACTTTACAGAACACGAAGCACGAGGTGCTAATGCAACAAAAGAAGTTTTCCCAACGCTTCTGATGTACCATTATTATTACTGCCACAGCAAGCCAAATGAGTGACAAGTTCTCTTTCATGTACGGACAAGACCACAAGCTGTTGCCCAGCAAGCCGGATTGTAGAAGCTATGCATAAATAGGTATTTACGAGTGCGTCAGTACACGCAAACAAAACAATCGAGATGATAAAGATGACTATATATGTTGCCGAAAGGTTTGATCTTCAGCTAAGTAAAGATTTTGTGGTCTGGGGAACTCTTTCCTCTGCTTGCATGACCTGTATACTTGAAACTATAAATTATATATTTCTCTTTGTGAAGGAAGTATGTATTTAATTCAAGCATAAAAGCGACTGTCAGATCACAAAAAGGTTTGTCAGGTGCCTTCAGGAGCAAGTGCTGAGATTGAAATTCTCGGGAAATACAGGTTGAAATATGTATTTTGAGGTCAGCAGTTTACTTCCAGCCAAGAACAATACCCCAAGAAGCTGCTAACTTTTAGGAATGCTTTGCTAGCCTAAGCATAAAGCCTGGCAATTTCAAGTCAGGTCTTCAATGACCAACTTTGTAAAGCCATCTATCTGCCTGTTTAGTCAGCGTGGAGCCTATAAAGTAGCTTTATCTTACATGTAGTGATTAAAGGCCAGAAAATTGTATGACGGCTGCTCTGGTTCCATCCCTTTCCACATAAACAGTTTGAATCCTGAGAGCAAGCAAACTGCCTACTTCTGTTAAAGCCTCCGCAATCCAAATCTTCTGGAAAGCAAAACCAAGTTAACGGATCGTACAGAGGGCCTTACTATATAATTAGGCAAAAAAGACCTGCGGTAAAGCAAACGGGATTTAGCAATATTTCTAAAGAAAAGCAAAGCCAGACAAGTAGCGTACCAGCCCTGTTTGCCAGTACCAGAGCCCAGCGCCATGCGGGGCTCGCCGCAGGTCAC
>NW_009195280.1:883-2429 GCF_000690835.1 Fulmarus glacialis | reverse complement strand
CGCCCTCCCCCCCCGCCCCAGCTGGCCCAGTTGTACATGCATCCGTTCACGTGCAGGACCTATTGCAATTGCTGCAAATGGCATGTTACTCCCTTTTGCAGCCATGTAGCACAGATAAGTTACCATTCTCTGCCTCAGACCAACCTAGACCCGAGGAGAGAGAAGCAGGGAATACCTGAGCTGTGGTTCTCAGGTGCAGGCAGCTCTACCCCGGTATGTTGAAGGGAAGTGCCAGCTCCCCTGAGGACCGCTGGGGTCAGCTGCCAGAGGACATTTACCTCCCCTGATCCAGAGTGAATGCCAGCAGATGTTGCTACCTAAGCAGGCCAAACCCACGCTGGGGATGCTGTGAGCAACACCAGGCCAGGCAGTTCCTGAGGACACTTTCTCCCTTCTAGGTCAGTGGTGCAGGGGATAGAGGCAGAAGCTGTCCTGCCGCGGCTGCAGGAATACAGCTGTGCTCTGCTGCCCCAGCAGGTGCTGAGAAAGCCAGGCCATGAAAGGATCCTGCAGAACTTCTCGGGAACATCTCCGTGGAAAGAAGCACCCACCTGGGACGTCCAGGAGCAGAGCTTTCTCCTAGCGGTTGCTCTGCTCTGAGCGGTGGCTGTCCCCACACAGGCCAGCCAGAGCCAGCAGCTGCAGGGCAGGGAGAGCCACCCACCAGTGCCCTGAGGCTACAGGGCTCTGCAGGAGGAGTCAACTATGCAGGCTGAGCATGGGGTCCACGGTCCAGGTTAAGAGAATGCACCTGCCAAAGAGGGAAGGGCCATGGGGAAGGAGCACTCCCCCCGGCAGCATGGAGATGGGCCAGCTCTTGCTGTGGCATCAGGGAAGGCACCCAGGAAGGTGAAGTTGGCTCTGCCTGTCAGGGATGTTGTTCACTCTTAAAAGCTGTGTCTCCCAGGAAAACGGCTAACTGGACCCTGTGTGACCCAAACTCCATACCAAACCTAAGAGCAATTGGCATCCCAGCAGCACCTTGTCCCACAGCCTCGAAGAGAGCCTTCTCCCTGCCCAGGAACCTCTGGTGGGATTGCAATGGGTGTTGCTACTACAGCACAGAGGCATGAGCTCCCTGGCCCCATGGGCTCGGCTGGCTGATGTTCATGAAACCAGCGACAGAGGTTTTCATGCCTGGACACCTAGGTAGCGGTGGAATCACATGGTCCTCTGCACTGTTGATTCAGGACTGTACATGCAGCTGTGCCCCGTGCAAAACTGGATCTTCATCAGGTTCTGGGGTTGGGTTCAATCATCTGAGATACCCCCTGCCTTCAGAAGCAGCATCTCATGCAATAGCTCTCAAGAGCAGACTATTCCAGTCTGGATGGCCTAGATGTGAGCCCCTGCTCAGGAAGTGTGAAATCCCTCTCCCGCATCAGTGCAGTGAGACCCAGCAGCTGCTCCAGGCTGGGGCAAGGAGACACAGTGTCGGTGCCAGCAGTGCCTGGTCCACCCTGGCCCTGCTCACTGCTGCAGAGCCTCAGCAGCGTGTAAGAGAAGCAGCAGCTGGTACTGGTGAGACAGGCTGAGGTTTCCAAGG
>NW_009195280.1:555-770 GCF_000690835.1 Fulmarus glacialis | reverse complement strand
CAGCACTGCCCCAGGATTCAGTGGCAATAAGTCACCTGAGCTGCAGGAGGATTTCCCCATTCATTCCCCATGGGGTGGGGTGTGCTCCTCAGGGCTGAGCAAGGAGGAAAGGCTTCAAGGCAGGACTCTTCTAGCAGGCAGTGCAGCCCTGAAGAGCTGTAGGGCATTGCGTCACGGGGCCTCAGATGTGTTGGTGGCATATGGGACCGAGCGTG
>NW_009195280.1:0-297 GCF_000690835.1 Fulmarus glacialis | reverse complement strand
CCGGGGCAGCCCTGGGGACAGCAGGCAGGCATCCTGCCTGCATCGGGCAGGGGCCAAGGGGGCTCTGGACACGGACTTCTCACCCCACGACCAGCAAAGGCCAAGTCCCGGCACGAGGCCCATGGGACAGGCAGGGCTTTTCCTTCAGGGAAGGTGGCAATCTGCCATCGTGCGGAGCGGATCTCGCGGGAGGGTCGCTCCTGCCCCAGGGCCTGGGGCACCAGGGATGCCGGCTGTCCCGGGGCAGGGCAGGGGACGCAGCCGTGCCGGGGGTGCGGGGGCAGCGCACACCTCCCT
>NW_009195279.1:4749-4964 GCF_000690835.1 Fulmarus glacialis | reverse complement strand
AGTCTCGGCTAACCCGATTTCCACGCCTCAGTCTCCGTGCGATTGCCATTAGTTTCAGCGGTGCTTGAAAGAGAATCCCCATCTCGCTGTGCCCGCAGCCGCCCGAGCCCCGCGGGGTGCTGCTGACCCCCTCCAGCAGGATGAGGGACACGGAGGTGGGCTGGGACGGATCCGTCCTTGGTGGAAATCATAGCAGCTCTCTCGCCTTCTGCGGG
>NW_009195279.1:2140-4693 GCF_000690835.1 Fulmarus glacialis | reverse complement strand
GGTTAAGGGACTTTCCAGGTAAGCAGATGTAAATGGCCGTTGTTTCACTGAAGCACCTACCTGCTAGGGTATAGAAATGCCCTAGCAGAAGAAGTCTGAGCAGCCTGTGTTTCACTTCTGAAGCTTTTGGTTCAGCTGTGACATGAGATTAATCCTCATCTGGTTGACGGAGGAGTGGCTCGGGGATGGATTCATGGAGTGGGGAGTTTTCATTCCCTGTTTTGCCACGGTGTGCTCCCGGGGCAAGCTGGCTGATGATGGTTTTCCCCCTGCCTTTCAGTGGGGAGGGGAAGGGGGGTCCTGCGAAAGTCCCTCATGGGAACCGAAGCGTGGCAGTGTGGCTCTGCCTTGTGAGCTCATTAAATGAATAAATCCTGGGGATGCTTGGCTCAGATGGGGCTCCTGCAGGAGAATTTATAAAGTCATTAAAAACATTTTAATGGAAAGTACTAACCATCTATAACACAGCATCTGTCGTCGTGTCTTTGGAAAAACACGTCTAAATTAAGAGGATGGGAGACAGTGAGACAGACTGGTGGGCTTTCTGCTGAAGCAACCAGCTGGCCGGGGCTGCGAGGGAATATCGGTGGAAACTCCTTCCCATCTGTAGCATCAGGCCAGGCTCTGGCTCCCTGGACTGCTCTGGGAGCGCCGGGCAGAGCCGGCTTTGGCAGGGATCAGTTCAGGGAGGAGCGGGGAGGTAAGAGAGGAGCAGCTCTGCGGTGTTTCTGTCTCATCTTGTCCCTCAGCGGGTGTGAAGACGCGAGGGAGGGTTCGCGGGGAAAGCATGGAGGAACATCTGCCAGAAGCTTTGGCATCCTTGCACTTACACAGTCCAGCCTGGAGAGGAGGGAATGTCCGCTGCTATTAAAACGGGGTGAAAAGGGCAGGGCAGCGGAGGGAAATAAGCTCAAGCAGGTCCCACGTGGCACCAGTAGCCTCACTTGCCTACGGGTGAGGGCAACAACTGGCTCCTGCTTCATTTTCCCTGGGGTGTTTCAGCCCTGATGGACGACGGTGGTCAGTAGCTTCAATGTGAGAATGAGTGTCAGCAGGGAAGGGGTCACACGAAAAGGTGATGGGCTTCTGGTATGGCATGGTTCTCCAGTCCTCTTTTTCCAACCTCGTCCCATGGCACAATCTGTAGGGCTGCTGCAGGAGGATTTGTAAAGTTATTAAAAACATTGTCTTTGAAAACACTAACCATCTATACCGCAGCATCTGCTGTCGTGTCTCTGGGAAAGCCCGTCTCCGTTCCAAGGCTTGGGGGCAGCCAGGCAGGCTTGTGGGCTTTCTGCTGCAGCAACCGGCTGGCCGGCAACCGCTTCGGCCGAGAGCCATGCTTCGCTCTGCTGCTGCCTGAGCGTGGTTTTTTGCAGCTCAACGTCTTCCTCCTTGGAGCGGCCATGGGGCATCCTCTGGCCACCCGGCTCCTATGTTAGAAGTGGGGGACACGGGAGCCCCTGTCCTGGCCAGGGGTGCTGGGACTGCTGTGGGCAGCATTTCTGCTGTTTGCCTTTCAGCCTGGTCCTTACGGCTGTGTCCGATCTGAGGGGCAAACAGAAGCCCGGGTCCCAGGGCAGTCGCAGTTTGTGCTTTTGAGTTGCTGCTCTTCCTCTTCCCCGAGAGCCTGGGAGGCAGCGAGCAGCTGTGGGGGGCTCTGCAGAGGGGGGACCCACACCCCTTCGCTGAGCCAGGCCTCGGGCCCTTGGGTCATGGTTTTTGGCAGGGTGAAGCAGTCTCTCGGAAGCCAACCAGGCTGGTGGGTCCAGCAGAGCATCTGTTTGCCCGGGCTGGAGAATTTCTCCTTACAGCCTTGGCTTGTCGGTGTGCTTTGCGCCCTTCGGGGGGGCTGGAGTATGCCTTAAGCCTCACGCCACAGAGGAGACAGACCCCAGGCCCGGCATGAGAGGCTTGTGCTGCCGTCCCGGCTCTGCATCGCATCCGAAACGCGGGGCGTGATGCTGAGCCCACACTGGGGGCAGCCGTGTCTTCCTCCGTGGTTGTAGTTACTCTGATCCGCTCCCTTCCAGGGGTGCTGCCTTTTGCAAAGCTCAACAGCAAAATAATGCAGAGGGTTTCTCATGTTTGCCTGCTGCCGTTTCCCTGCCCGCGCCGGGGGTGTGAGGGCGCTTGGCTCAGCCTCGGCGGGAGGTGCGTGGTGGGAGAAGGAGCTGCTGCTGCTCCTTGCAGGGCCAGGAGAGCTGCCGGTGCTGCCTGCTTTGCCTCGCTCATGGGCCTGAGGTTGAACAAATTGTATTTGTTTAAAAAAGAAAAGCAACAAGAAAAAAACCCTAGATTTGGTGTGAAGAAGGGATTTGTTTTTGTTCGAGTGATAGGGCATCGCAGAGAGCGGCTCGGCCGGGAAGACGAGCTCGTGCTCAAGAGGGGAGCGGGGCGGCAGGGTGAGGGCAGCTCTGGTGGCCTTACACATCTGCCTTTCCCTCGGGAGCAGGAGGCGGCTCAGGGAATGCCTCTGAAGGAGCTGCTGCTGCTTCCGTGATTGCTGGTGGCCGCTGCTCGGCTCCACAGAAACCCTGTCCCTGC
This sequence comes from Fulmarus glacialis, assembly GCF_000690835.1. Classification (NCBI taxonomy): domain Eukaryota; kingdom Metazoa; phylum Chordata; class Aves; order Procellariiformes; family Procellariidae; genus Fulmarus; species Fulmarus glacialis. The sequence continues at coordinate 2,146 of NW_009195279.1, read as the reverse complement.
CGAACG
>NW_009195279.1:350-2021 GCF_000690835.1 Fulmarus glacialis | reverse complement strand
TCCTTTTCGAGGTCTAGGCTGCCCCAGGGCCCTCATTCTCAAGGACCTTCTCCTCTAGCCTCTCTTCTGCACGTTGGCTCTGTCTGAGGGACCCTTGTGGCCAGGAGCAGCCCTGCCCGACCGCATCCCTGCAGAGCCTCGGGCGCTGCCTGGGGAGGGACGTGCTTGGGGCGAGGGGGGAATTACCATCAGGTCACCCAACTGCTCCTTTTCGGCGTGGGGCCCGGAGCTGGCGCCTGGCTTGTAGTGACGGGAAGGGTCCAGGTACCAGCACCCCAAGGGGTGAAGTAAGATGGCTGAGCTGGTCAAGCCTGGTGCTTGAAGGAAAGGTGGACTTCAGCCCCTCGGCGATCCTCCTCCTCCCTTCGGCCCTGCTGCTTTGGTTGCTGGGCTGCTCTAACTCGCAAACTCAGCAAAAAAGCTAGCTGTTATTTTTGGGAGAAGGAGTAGGACTTAATTTTTCTGCTGGGTCAGTGCTCAGTAGGATCCCTGGGGCCCAGCCGGCAGTGGAGGCAGGTAGGGAGGAGGAGGAGACTGGGGGAGTCTCCCGCAGGGGAGAGCAGGCGGCTGCAGCATCGCCCCGTGGCCCTGCTCTGGCCGCTGTCTCCCTCAAACCCCTTGCGGGGACAAAGGAGGGATGGGCAAGGACCCTGGTGCCGAGGGCGATGTGCCATCGGTCCCGAGAGGCTCGTGTGACTTCTCCCTTTGATAAGTCTCTTCGCTGGTCATTGGGTTTGTTGGTCCATTTTGTTCCAGGCTGCGGCGGCCGACATGGATTTTCTCTTCATCTGCCCCTTTCTGCTGGTGCTGGTGCTGTCCCGGGGCAGCTTTGCAGACCTGGAAAAACAGAGGGTGGACTCAGGCTTGGAAATCTGTATCCTTCTCTGCAGCCTGCCCCTCATGGCCCGCATACACGCTCGCTGAGGCTGGAGCGGGCTCGCGTGCCCGGAGAAGGTTAGAGACCACCCCCCACACAGGGGGGTGGAAGAGAGAAGACCCAGAGCTGCTGGGCAGTTGCCTCTTTGCTCTTCTGTAGAAAGGCTTTAGCTGAGCTCCTGGGTTTGCTAACCGAATGCCCGGCTTGGTGCAGGAGCAGAGACGGGTTTTTCAGTGGTGCCTGGTGTTCTCCCAAGCGCAGCGCTTTTCCTTCCCACTCCAGCATGCTGGGCGCTGAGCACGTTTCCCAGTCTGCTCCACTTCCTTGGGAGCGGCATGGCCAGCCGGGTGGCAGAGCACGCCTGCGGGTCTCAGTGCTTTGCGGTCCCTGGCTGGGATGATGGAAGAGGGCTGCTGGGCTTGTGGCACTTGGTCTTCTCTGTGCCACGGACTTTTGTTGCCCACAAGGAGGGCTAATGCAAGCCCTTCTTAGCACACAGCAGCATCCTGTGGTGAACAGGCAAAGTATGAAAAGATATTTAATACGTGTGCTCGTGGAGACACGTATGGGGAAGGTGGGAGTTCGTGTTCCTCCTCCAGCCCGTCAGCCAGAGCAGAGGCTGGCAAGTAGAAAGCTCCCCACGCGCGCCCAGCGTTGTTAAGTGCCCCGCTGGGGTGTCTGGGCAAAGGGGCTCACTGGAAACCCGTGTTTCGTCCTGGCCCCAGAGCCCTCAGGCACCCTGTGGAGAACTGGGGGGGCTGGGGTGGTGCCGGGTACCACTGGTGGAGGGGGAG
>NW_009195279.1:0-263 GCF_000690835.1 Fulmarus glacialis | reverse complement strand
GCCCTTGACGGCGGTGCAGATAAGAAGCTGTTTGAGGTGAAGCGCAAGGACCAGATGAACGCGTTGAAGAACCTGATTGAGCTCAACGACGTCAACCAGCAGTACAAAATCATTGACATCATGCTCAAGGGACTCTTCAAAGTGAGCGACAGCACGGACTGCCCTCTGGGCTCGTTGTGCCCTGGGGCCGGGGAGAGTGGGCAGGAGGAGTGGAGAGGGCCGGGCGGGCCTCCATGGGGTCAAAGAGAAGAGCTGGGTGGGCG
>NW_009195278.1:0-1104 GCF_000690835.1 Fulmarus glacialis | reverse complement strand
CGGGAGCCCGCAGAGCCTCCCCGCAGGGTGCTCGCCGGTGCCGCGGCACGTGCTCCGGCTCTGCCCTGCCGGCTGGCAGTTCCTCTCCCTGCGTGGGAAAAGGCATTGAGAAGTCTCCTGGGTTTCATGTAATTGATTTTGTCGTGGTTTTAATTAGCTAAGCTCCAACTCTCAGGTAATGAGGGCGTTGTCTGTAGTTTATTTATGTTTTTCCATTTAAAGTGCATTGGTTTTTATCTCATTGCATTTTTCCCCTTCAAATAACTCACTCGTAATTACCTGTTCTCATACGGATAGGATGCTTCCATTTTGTCAGCATGGTTTTTAAAAGGCTGCTAATAGCATAAATGCCGGAGACTCAGCACCGAGTGACGCAGGTCGTGGTCCGCTCCTGCGCTCGCTGTCGGTGAGCTCCTCTGTCTGACGGGGCATCGTCAGGGTCCCCAGCTCATGGACACGACGCGTCCGAGAGCCGCGGCTATGAAGCGATCTGGAAAGGCAGAGTGCTTTTATTTCAGAGCAAACTCTCCAATTCCAGCAGTGACTTGAGGAATTCTCAGGCACGTCCGAGGACAGAAAGCCAAGTGCTCTGTTCCCAAAGCTAATATATATATAGACAACAAGAGAAAAAAGGAGCTTATGACTAAACATTACAGTAGCCTGAAGAGCACAGCAGTATTTTAAGCTACTGCCTGCTATCTTTGGACTGTGACTCTCTGATGAGTAACAAAATATTTGCTTTTTTTCCCTTTATGGGTCTGTCATTTCACCGGCAGAATCTTGTCCTATTGACCCAAAAAACCTCAATTTCAAAGCTATTAAAACCTAATTTTCTATACCAGGCTCCTGAGACAGGCAGTAACTTTCATAGAATAATTCATTCCTTCCTTCTGAAAAAATAAAAGAAAGAAAGAAAAAAGAGAGAAGAGAAAGGCGTTAGAGTGCCTATTGAAAGGGAAGCCGGGACGGAGCCGCGCAGCCAGGCAGCGGCTGCCCGCGTGTTTGCTGCTGATATTTCCCTCCGCAGTGTCCTTCCAGGAGAGGAGCAGAAACACTCCTCAGATAAACGCCCGTTTAGCAGCCACGGAGCGTCGGCTGTATTTA
>NW_009195277.1:0-376 GCF_000690835.1 Fulmarus glacialis | reverse complement strand
ATGGCATGGGGATCCAGGGATGGAGGACATGGGGACGGAAAACATGGGGACAGCGTGGAGGACATTAAGGACATGGGAGATGGCATGGGGATCCAGGGATGGAGGACACGGGCATGACATGGAGGACATGAGAGGTGACACGGGGATCCAAGGATGGAGAACATGGGGATGGCGTGGAGGACATAAGGACATGGGAGATGGCATGGGGATCCAGGGATGGAAAACGTGGGGATGGAGAACGTGGGGACGGCGTAGAGGACATGGGAGATGACACAAGGACTCGGGGATGGAGGACACGAGGATGGCATGGGGGACATGGGAGATGGCATGGGGGACATGGGAGATGACATGGGGATCCAGGGATGGAAGACACGAG
>NW_009195276.1:11306-39572 GCF_000690835.1 Fulmarus glacialis | reverse complement strand
CAACCTTAATGATTTTATGATTCTATGATCAAATCTATACCACTACCACAAATAACCACGCTAAAGCAGCATATTCTTTGTGGATGAAAACATAAACAAAACTGTCAACAACAGATTTATTGCAAGAAACTTGGACTTTGTGATCATATAAAAAGACAGACAGATGTCAGAACTGCCACTACAAAAATTCAACTCGTAAGTGTTAACAGTTAAAACAGGCAATGACTTGTATCGTACTGGAAAAGCTGGAATTACAGCATAAAAAAATTCTGCATGCTAAGCTTCTGAAGGCATTCTTCCTGTATTATACATGAAGTTGTCTCTTTCAGTACAACCATTCTGAGTAAGATTTCTAAGGTCAAGGGATTTTTAGTTAGCTCCTTTCGCATATTGCCTATCTTATCCAACCCCCTCTCCCCCCATGGCTACTACATCAACTGTGAAAGACGTATCAATAACACACACTTCCTAAATATTTTTTTGCCTTCTTTCTGGATACTTGCCAGCAGCACAATGTCTAACCTTGGCATTTGCTATAAATTCTATTCAAACCTTCCTTTTTTGTAAGATATTTGCATCTAAGACTTTTAGATATCCCCGCTCACATATCAAACAACTTCCAAAACTATGCCGCAAGCCCATTTCCCTCCTCCCTCCTTTTTGCAAAAAATCTCCCCATACAAACCAGAAAATACAAGTTTTGCACTTTTTTCCTGGAGCACATATACTCCATCTTTTTACAGTGTTAGAATTTTGGGGGCTTCATTTGTAGGATAACTAAATTTACAGAAAAGAGCAAGCCAAATAGTACATCTTGGATATAACACTAATATTCCAAAAGCCAAGGAAGGTACGACCTTCTAGAGTTTATATAAAAAAATCCTCTAAATTCAGAAAGGTCTAGTTCAAGCTTATATTTACATATAATATGAGAGGCTGATAGATATCAAAATGATTTCTAGCAACCATTTATTTAAAAAAAAAAAACACAACCACAAAGTTCAAGAGCCTGTTCTATAAGATGTTGCATGCCTCCCACAGCATTCTCCTGCAAAGACGTGTATATTTTACAAAATTAAGTACAACTTTTCATTTTTTATGGTGCACAAACCTGGAAAAAAAAAAATCACTGCTTTGATTTTTAATTAAAAGCTGAACAGCTACTACAATACCTCTGTTCTCTCACAATTCAGTTATTCGCTAGGTTTCCTATCCAGTGGAATGACATTCAGTTTACATTATTGTGCTTAATTTCCTTTTGAGAAGTTCCTTCAAAGGCCTTCCTACATCAGCCTCTCATTTTTCTGGAAGCAACACAGCATTTAACTATGCATGTAACTAGTGAGACTTCTGAGCCTCTTCCCCTACCCCACATCAATGATTTAACAGGAACACGGTTTGGAATAAAAAAAATTCAAGCAGTATTTTTCAAAGTAAGCTCTAAAGAACATAAAGCTAGGACCGTCTATTAGCTAATTATTTCAACTGGTGTGCTAAAATATTGAACAGATGTCCACTAATCAGGTAGTCGGCTCCTGAGAAATCAAAAATATACTCAAAACCCCTTAAGCAGTCAATTTAAATCCACATGCTGAAACAAACAGCCCAGTACTGATGTTTGGCAACTGTAACAATACCATTATAACAACTTCCCCTTGTGTATTCAATACATAAACACACAGAGTTTCTAACTTGGACACTGATAAAAGCTTATGCTTTTTGCATGCTCCAAACTTTCAAGTATTCAAAAAGTATCTGGACAAACCTATGGGGGTAGAATGTCCATGAAGTTCCCTTACGCACAAAATAAGGAAGAAAATTACTATACAAATAGGATAGCACGAAGACAGTGTGTTAATCCGATTCCACACAGCCATTCTTAACATTTCTTCTAACTCCTGCCATAGGTATATTCCACAGCAATTACAGCCTTTGTTGTCCAAGTCATCCAATACTAAAGTCCACTGCTCCTACTTAACTGCTACATGATGTGCTCCTAAGACTCCAAGCTGGCCTGAGCTAGAGCTGAATTTTTGTCCTACAACAAGCTGCCAAAAACAATCCAGGGGTTTTTAAAACTGAAAAGACAAGTATTATCAAAACATCTGTGATACCAAATCAGTTGAGAAAAGAAAACTCAGCGTGATTGGTCCAACAAAAGACAGAGCTTTTCCCCTGCCCACTGGTTCCCCACCAATGAATCCTCCTTCTGGGCTCAGCTTGAGCCAAGTCAGTAGGTTTGTGAGCCTGTAAACTAGCTTACTCACTTCCAGTCTTTACGGAGTACTTGCCATAGTCTCCAGGGCCTTGCTAGCTCTCTCTGCTCCTCACTGCAGCTTCTGACACTTCATGTGAGCTGTGACTTTCCGCAGCACTTGCCACGTGTCACACTGTCTCTGGAAACTCCTCTCCCATAAGCAGACACATTTGCCCCAAGGAAAGTTTTCTCCCTTCTTCCAGTTGGTACCTCTGATCCACACACTCTTAAAATGCAAGCATGCAACAGAAAGCGAAATGGAAAGAAAACCGAAACAGTCTTTCAAGGACAATTCAGTATTATCACAGGGGTCATTCTACTTCAAGGAAAGGCAACAACCAAAAAAGCAAGTGATCACAGCTACCATGCCTGCCTTGCCAGTTCTGGTGTTAAAGCTAACTCATGCTAATTTAAACAACAACACTTCAGCACTTTTTAGATCAATGTTTTACTACAACAAAATACACACAGTGGGGAATGAAATGGACCCACTATGCAAAAAATGAGTAAGATGTTCCATCCAATGGATTTCCTAGGTCCTGTGTAAAGAACATCGTTGTGTTTTCAACCCCACAAGAATGAGAAGAGCCCACAATACTAAGAAAACAATGCTACAGAGTGCTCTGCTAGAGGTTCATCCCAATGCATTGGTGAAGGCACCAAAATATTTCTGAGTACAGCCTGAAGTAATAAATAATAAAAAGTTAAAATACCAGTAAGTTAAAGACCAAACCTTTCTTGTAATATGGCTTATTACAATAAGAGAAAGAACAAAGTGAATCTGTACCTGCCACAGTCCTAAGAAATGGCTCTTTTCTCAAATACCAACACAGAAGTTATTGAATTTTGAACAATATGACAAAAGCAAGAAGCAGAAATCAAAGAGAAGCTATTAAAGACATTCACTAAGATGGCAGAAGCTTCTACAATGCCAATAGGTGAGCTGTTAAAAAAGTGTTTTGGGAGCTCATATCTGGACCCTAAGACCACATCACATTTTAACAAAAAAAAAAAACCACTAAGCAAAGGAGACTGTTCCATATGCAGCATCCAACAACACATCAGAGTGCAAAGCTATGAAGCAAGAGCATTCCTAAACTTAAGGACCAAAATTACCTGTTGTACCTGTCACAGGCCATTAAATTTCATCTAGTAAAGATTCCCACCTCTGAAAAGCTCAAATAAAAACTTCCAGTTTCAATTTAAACATTTCAAAGGATGGCTACAGTGTTGTTCCCAAATGGTAGTTTGTTCAAAAGATAAATCATCTTCATTGTCAAAAACATATGCCTCACCTTCAAAGTGAGTTATCCAGCATCTCATTTAGTGATTGATTCCTGTTATGTGTCTCCCTCCAAATGAACACATGCATTACTACCTGCTGTTTTCCAATATACCAAAGGCATTTCTCATTTCTGTTTCTGATACGCTTTAAGTCTCTAATTGCCAATCTTTTACTCATTTTTATGGATCTTTTCTACAGTCACCCAGTTTCTCAACAACATTGTCTGCAAGCAGACATCATGGTCATGGCAGCATTTTAGAATCAAACTTCATTAAGATACAGAAAAAGCAAAAATCACCTACTCCGTCGTTTACATTTCTCCTCATTCTCTCTACCAGTGCTATATCCTTCACCATCTCTCTCTAACATGCGAGAATGACAATGCACGCGCAATTCAGACTCACAGGTGTCACAGAAGGCAGCCTCCTTAAAGATCCATTATTTCAGACATCGGTGATTGGTAAGGCCTCAAAACTGTAATTCAGATAAACACTGATACAACCAGACACATCAGAACATCTCACAGTCACCTATCTGGGTCTGAAGAAGTTACCGCTAGCAGCCGGAGGACACTAAACAAAAAAAAAAAGCTCACATAAACGTAGTTTAAGAGGTAGCTGGCCAAGCTGAGACTTCTGGAGCAGGAACACGTATCTGCTGAATGTCAGCACAGCCGGAGTTCCATCTGCTGTAGCTCACCTGTTTCATTTAACACCTCTTACATAAGGCTGACAGAAGCAGAAACTGTATTTTGAGAGAAACAAGCAGCGCATCAAATGTAATTCCAATTCCCTGGCTTCCAACGTTGTCAAATATGCCATAACATACACGTCAGAAACAAAGTGGCTGCAGTATCCACATACCAGAAAATTGCCATCAAGAAAATCTGGCATTCCATTATACCATAAAACCACTACCACTTCTCTGCTTAAAAAATCCAAGAGAAACACTTTGGAATATATACTTCACGTTTGTTTTGGCAGAACACAAAGATTTTCCAACTAAACAGCATGAAACACAGGCCACCTAGGAGACTTCAAATAAAAATTCTCTCACAGAAGCAGCCGCCAGGATGCATTTCACCTTGATGATACTGGACCCTAATAAACTTCATTCAAGCAAATCACAGAAGATGCATGTATCTTTTACAAAAATGGAAACAAACATACCATGACTGCAAACTTCAAGCTGCTACTTACTTTTAACAACAGAGGGATATTGCTAATGCTAGAGAGGTATGAAAGTTCACTAAGCCTTCATGGCTGTAGCAGTGCTCTGTTGCTTCACCTCTCCTCCCGCTATTCCCTGATCTTTTTCAGAACAGTCTTGTAAGAGAAAAAAAGCTAGTGGGTTTGGAAGCAAGATGTTTCTCAGACTCTAAAAATCTCAGAAGAGCTATTCCATAGTTGTTATTAAAGTCTTAGTGTATACCAAGGGGAAGAATAACTGATGAGTCAAAATAATTGCTGATACAGGGAGCTTCTAAATAACTCATATACAGCTGTTCCACTGTGTATTAACACCCAATAGATTTTCAGCTCCAACTTATACCCAGGCAACTCTAATCACACAAGCACAGACCTTTTGCCTAAACCTTTAACCTTTAAAGAAATTCCAAAAGAGATGTCAAACTGGAATAGCAGCCTGTTTTGGTTTTTTTGTTTGTTTTGTTACCAACCCTGAAATTTCATGTTTCATAATGCATGAAGTTCTTTTATTATGCTGAGTACACAGCCTTGAGAAAGACAGGAACTGTTTTACATGCGTCCTCTTAACTGCAGCTAATAGCTGTATTTCCCAACACAGCAGCACAGGGTTTCTAAGAACACCGCATATTGGGCAAGCCCTGTTGGGACACTTAAGTCCCTGACAATCCATGTCTACAAAATTCGGGTAATAAAGTACTCTTGAAATTACAATTCCATCTTCCTTTTACAAAAATAAAAAGTAAATCCCACCCTTTATTTCCATGAAGGCTCAGTATCTCTATCAATGAAACAAAACAATTTTAACTGTGAAAGGGAAGACAAGAAGTTTGGGAGACTCAAGTGCCAAATTTAAGCGACCTCACCCAGTGAAGTTAGAGTAACAGTTATTTAGCAACTACTCTGATAGAAGACCAGTAAAATAAACAGATTTTTTTTCAGGTTCCTGCTATTATTCCTACTATTACATGAGGAGAGATCTATGATAAGCAGCAGCAATACAGTACTAAGTGGTGTCTCTTCTAGATGTAGCCAAAAACCAGAAAATATGTCAGTATATTCAAAAATATGATGTAGATACCAAGCTAGCATGGTTATTTGGAAGACAAATATAATTTTGTAGCTTCTTCTGATTCGTCTTTATACACTTGGAATGAAAACAATATGAGCTATTTTTTTCCCCTCTGTCCTTAACAAAATGGTTTCAGGCATCATTGTGATTTGGTGATCGGGGTCAATGTTGTACAGTAGTAGTCTTCTGCAATCTTGCCTTGCAAAAGTCTGCACCTTTGCTACCTGGGATACATTTGTCCCATACAATATTTCAAGCCATCCACCACTCCCTTGCTGTAGGCCAGTCCACTAAAGCTGGCCATGGGGGTCCATCTGCATCCTTACCGAGCTCTCCTTGACTTGAAGTCCACTTTAGTTTTCTCTGCCAGAGCTGAACAACGCATGCAGTCCTGTTATTCAGGAGTCCAACTAATGTAGAATTAGCATCCCTTATTGCAGGTGGTTGAAAACATCAGTAAAAGAAAATCCCTCCACAGTTAGCAGCTTAGTAGATACTCTATGGGAATCATCTTTAATTTCAGGCTCCTTTTGCCAAAATCCTGCGTAACTCCTCAACCATCTAATAGATTTTCAGGCACTGCTACCACTACAGAGTGCTTTACTGTATTAACAGCAATGAAAAGAAAAACTAGCAGGCAGTCTAACAAATGAAATGACTTCTCATGTATATCTAGCTTACAACTACATCATCATCAGATAACTGTAGAAACCACAGTACAGATGACACTTAAGCTTAAAAAAATTAGTATAATATCAAGCATGTTCTTAGCATTCAACAAACAAAAAAAAACCAAAACCACAACAACCCAGGAACAGTAATCTTCCAGAATTAAAGAATAATGAGCTACTTTACAGGCATAACCAAGAATACTCATTAACATTGTCAACTGACTACAGAGTTTCCAATAAGGGGAAAGTACGGTCTCCTTCAACTCCAAACAGCTTATCCCTCTGGAAGGTTCTGTGAAATGAACTATTTTGGCTAGTGCCAAGTATTTCGATTTGAGGAAATCCAAAGTCTCTTTATGATATAGACAAGTACTTTGCTCAATAAAAACTTTCTTTTTTTGCCGCTCCCAAGACAGCTATTAGATTATATTACTCTAACACAAAATAATAGTGACTGTCTAGGTTAACATTTTTTTTTGTCCTTACTGAGATCTCTGAAAGTAACTTATTATAACTAAGCTGCTGCTTCTCTAGTAGGCATACTAACTTGCAGCTTTCCGCTCATTTGAACTCTGTTAGATGAACTTTCTTCCACAGAAGTAGATAGAAATAGGCATGCCTGTTAAGAAAAAGTCTGGATAAGGCACTCTCACCCTCTTCTGCTATTAGTCAGGTTTTTTTATGGGTTTTTTTATGGTTTTTTTTTATGTTTTTCCCATACGCCTTACTGCATAGCAGGACAAGTGTCCCTCTTCTGCAAGAGGCACAGGATGACCAATTGCCCATGCCACTGTCTGCAAGGAAGGCAGCTTTTGACAGTCTCAGAAAAGAAATTTATTAAAAGCCACCCTATTCCTTCCTCATAACTTTCCAGGAAGATTCACAACAAAGGCTGGTGAAAAAATAGGGACTTTACCATGAAAAAAACTTGTAGAACTTGCAGGAAAAACAGCTTGGGGCTGTCAAATTCAGAATGCAGGCACACACAGCCACATCCAGAAAAATGCCAGCCATACCAACACACCGTGGAAGAAAAATGAGGACTATTTCCAAACAATATTCATGCTCAGACAGTTTCTTACCTGATTCATACATAGTAGCTGAAACAACATTAAACATCTGCAGAAAGCATCAGGTACAAACAAATGCAAAATGAAACAGTTATTTTCATAATCCTTAGCTAATATTTGGCTAAGTCACTACTTGGCAGAAGTTGGTAGCCAGCATCCTTTTAATTTATAAAAACAAGGAAGCATTGGTAAACCAAATCACACTAAGTAATGGTATGGCCATGCCACGTGCACTATTGGTAGGAAACTGTACGCCTTATGCGACTTTATTGCTTCATCAGGCAATAAAGTTTTGCATTAACTGCCTGATAAGAAAATGTATCATAATATTAGCACAAAGTCAGTCAAAGTCTGGAGCATCAATTTACCAAAGGGTATAATTACATGTAGATTGTAGTAATGCAGTAGAAACATTCCATATTCCTTTCTCCTTGTATAGGGTTTGTTATCTCTCTAAAAATCAGAGAGAAATTCTAATGAATATTGTAAACTTGAATCAAGCAGAAATTACATATAGCATCATCCATCTGTTGCTCTAGCTCTTGCTTAAAACTAGATGGTATAACTATGTCTTTCTTTCACATGCAGAAAGAAAGAAAAAACTTTTTGCCACGGGTCACTCTGAACTGGGTAAATACATTTTAGACAAAGGGTCACCCTGAGCTGGGTGAATACATTTTAGATTTCTATTTTTAAAAATATTAAGAAAGAACACAACATTTTGCATATAGAATAGGAATATATTCCTTACTTCTACATTCTGAGGAGACTGACATCCATGCTGTAAGCAACCTACTGTCTGTTCAACAATTTGTTTCCCATAAATCAATTAAAATTTTCCAGAGTTGATAACTTCCCATCACAGGCATACCAGATCTACACAAAAGGTATTCATATCTACATTTTCCTTCTGATCTCTCCTATAGAGATCAGTTATTTAGTTATTTTTTGAATGTCTAATGTGTCCATATGGTCAACATATTTCTAATGATAAGAACAAGCAAGACCCCAATAAATAAGGTTGCCAGTCCCCGGATTTGGGGGACATAGTTTTAGCATTAATTCAATTAAATCACACCAGCATATTCAATCACTAACTGGATGTTCTGAATAACTGTGCGGTTGACACCTTACACCATATTTGGCATTACATTAAATTGGCCCTTTGAGGCTAAGTGATGTAAGCCACTGCTCTCCAAATTCTGGTGAACATAAATATTTGAGGGGGGAAAAATTCCTGCTTTTGTATGCAGACACCCTAGTCTTACCACATGATTTTATAAGATCACAATTACAACAGGATACAAATACCTTGCAACATTTTCTTAGTTGTCCTCTAACATGAAGATACGGTTAAGAAGAGAAGCAGGAACTCATTTTGTAAATTCAGAATTAAGATCCAGAAGAACTACTTCCCAGGACCACAGAAGTACTTAACTTCTGTTGGGACTTCAGGAACTGCCCGATATCCTATAAAAAGTAGAATGAGGAATTTGAAGCAGATTCTCGCCCTGTACTGAACTAATGTGCTAAGCACCACATTCTGTTTTCATTGAATTGAAACTGTAAGGAGAGTTCATTCTACAAGAATACAATGGATCTTCCTGGCTGGTATGGAAGTCTAAAGAGTTTAGGTTCCTACTTCACCTGAATGCTTTATTAAGGTGAAGCATTATTCCACTCTTCCATTATTCCACTCTTCCATTATTCCACTCTTCCATTATTCCACTCTTCCATTATTCCACTCTTCCATTATTCCACTCTTCCATTATTCCACTCTTCCATTATTCCACTCTTCCATTATTCCACTCTTCCATTATTCCACTCTTCCATTATTCCACTCTTCCATTATTCCACTCTTCCATTATTCCACTCTTCCATTATTCCACTCTTCCATTATTCCACTCTTCCATTATTCCACTCTTCCATTATTCCACTCTTCCATTATTCCACTCTTCCATTATTCCACTCTTCCATTATTCCACTCTTCCATTATTCCACTCTTCCATTATTCCACTCTTCCATTATTCCACTCTTCCATTATTCCACTCTTCCATTATTCCACTCTTCCATTATTCCACTCTTCCATTATTCCACTCTTCCATTATTCCACTCTTCCATTATTCCACTCTTCCATTATTCCACTCTTCCATTATTCCACTCTTCCATTATTCCACTCTTCCATTATTCCACTCTTCCATTATTCCACTCTTCCAATCTGAAACATTCTGCATTCAGAAAACTGCATAGGGTGCACATGTGTATCAAGATATGAACACGTCTGTGTCCTGAAAAATATTTTTTAAAATACTGGATATTAAAACTTTTATTACAATAAAGATGAAAAAGTTGCATTCATAATTACTGTGTCAATACATTCTTGTAAAACTGAACTCCATCTTTGTGATTAACAAATCAAATCAAGCAGCACAGATGATAATTGGTAAACAAAGGGAGTTTCAGACACACTAAAATAAATGTACTTATTGTCAAGATGCTGCTGCTTAAAGAATACAATCTCACAAAACCTATTTGTGCAGTCAATATGTTTTGAATAATACATTACATTGTCGTAGGGACAACAGTTCTCAAAACCTAATCCTTTAAACAGAACCAAGTACAGCGCTTAACATTATCCCAAACAGTTTAAACATTAGAATTTCCTGTATTCACGGAGCAGTAGATAACATATGTGCTAGTGACTGAGTCTCACAGGTTTATCTCCTAGTAGAAAAATCAAAATTTTACAATGGTTTTGGACTTTCTTTTTTATATATATACTTTATCACTTCTTGGACATTCAAAAATTTCTTTATTAATCTTACTTCTTAAACTGCAACTCCAAACAAAAGCAGCTGTTCAAAGCTTAGATCTCTTCAAGAGACAGCTCTGAAACTCAGTGGGTAAACTTGGTACTTAGATATTTACAGGGAAGCCTTTCCTCAAGCAGTATTCCAGAGAGTATTCTTCTTTTATCAAATCAGAGGTAAATATGACAATATAAACTCTCCAAGACCTGTGAGTGTTGCCTGTCGAATTAGACTAGAAGTGTCCCTTACAACTGTTACCCTGTATGAATGTAGCTTCACTCCACTATAGATTTTCCTGTCCAATCTCAACCGTCACTACTCCATGGCCACTTCTTTGAAAGCAATACACACAGATGCTCTGTCCCAGCTAGCTGTCAATTTGCTCCACAGAAAAATGAGGGGCCAATATTTTCACACCTGCTTAGCTGTGGTAATAAGCTGAAATATGTTTTTTATCCTATATGCTTAACAGCATGTGCAGCAGTTAAACAGAATCACTCTTTAGATATTAGAGCAATTTATTATATTTAGGAACAAAAATGTATTTCCTTATTAACTGATTCTTCTTTAGGGTATTTCTGAACTTAGAAACACATCACCATGTAATTAGAAAAATATTAAAATTACTAGATATTACGATCCACAAAAAACCCTACCAAAACCCACGCACATTCCTAGGAACTAAATTCGAATCACTTACCGCTTGTCAGGCATAACCTGCCAAGCTATTAGCTTGCACTTTGAAGGCTTGCATTTGCTCAGTGGCTGACCTGCACATCACAGTCTTAGCATGAGAAATGGCTTTCAAGCTCAGCTGCCTTCTAAGTGCCATCCATCATCAGAAGAAACAGATTATTCCCTTTACAGTTGTCTACTTTGCCAAATTCTTCTGGCTCTGTTCCATCAGTCACACCCACACCACCCCGGGGAAAAGCAAACCCTAGCTCTGTATCTCGCTCTTTCTGAAGTGCAGAATGAAAAGCAATTACCGTTTGATGCCATTTATAAGTAAACTGAGGCGGAAAGACAGCTCTATCATTTACCAGCCTCCTGCTCACTGCACCAGTCAGTAGTTCACAAGGGGCAGATAAAGGCAGACTGTGAACTTAAAACAGGAGAGCTGAGCTGGGAATATACCATGTTTTGCATAACACAGAACCATAAAAAAAAACGACACGCAGCAGGCTGCCCTTTGGAAGCCCTTCTAAAAATACATGCACACACACACTTGTCACTGATACAAAACACCATATGGGTTATTACTTGCTGTCCCAGAACTGGTCTAATAAGGCTGTTTTGCTTTCCAATAAGGCTTCTTCTCTGCAGTTTGTTTATACTCGAGAATTACAAATAAGATTCCCTTTTCAAATCAAAACATCCACTCTTTCATTCACAGTACAATGAATAAATTGTGGAGAAGATTTATTTGCAACTACAAAACAAAAGCAAAATGCCTCCAAACGTGGCCTTTGTCTACCCATTACTGCCCTGCAGACCCTGCAAAGGGCTCTGACAGGTTAAACCTTTACCCGCAGTGTCCTGAGAGCAGAGTTCATAGCGCTGTAGAACACTGCTAGAAAACAAACCCCAAACACAGCAGGATTCTGCGCCACAATCAACGGGCATTAAAACCTAGATGCATCCCAAGGATGCTAGTTCCATCTCCTCCAATGAAAAGGGAGAATAAGAGAAAGCGGTCATAGGTTTATCAGCTCATTGTTCAAATCCAGCCCAGAAAATGAGAGATATTTGGAAGAGCCTTTATCGCCTTTTCTAACTAGACAAGTAAGAGGCTAAGGAGGAAGATTACAGTCACCACTTCCCTGTTTGTGGTCTGTGTTCAAAACAGCACAGTCACATTCTGAGGATAAACACGGCCAGCTGGGCTCGGTTCTTCCCACCTTCCCTTTGCATTCCAACTTAATTCTTGTAGCCACCAGCATGCAGAGGGTTTCATAATAAGTTAAGGATGACTAGATCTCTTTGGGTCCATTTGCTGTTTTGCTACAATCTGGCTCTCTCAGCGACACACACTATTAATCTGCTTAGTGAAAACGTGGCAAGAGAAATTTGAAAACATTACCTGTAAACTGAAGAATTTTTAAAAATGGTCCGTCAGTGGAAATGCATACATCTGAACTTGTGTTCCTCCTTTTAAAATATATGCCCAAACCACATTCCACAGACATATCTGACTACATCTTGAAATGTTATTACTCTTTACTGCCAAATGCAAACCTACTGTGCCAGCAGAAAACAGAGAAGTCCCACACGTTAAAGGAATTCTTGAGACCTCGACACAACTAGGTGCTTTGAAACCTAAAGCAACTGCTAAAGATACAATGCACTATACTTCACAGTCAAATAGCCAAAAGCAACTACAGCAGCACGGGGGGTTTTTTTGAGGGAGGAAGGGACTACACTTACTCCCCCCTCATCCCCAAAACAAGGCGTTTTCAGCATCCAATTTCTTATCTGGAAGTCAGGCAATGGACAAGGAATCAGCTGGTATACATCCTAACACGGTCCTTCAGCCTCCCCTCCTCACTGATAAATGAGAGACAGAACACCCCACTCTATCCAGCAGCCATACACCTACAGCAGCTGCAGCAGCAGCCATTGCCAACATTTTACTTACATGTGTAGGAGGAGCTGGAGGCACTAAAGAACTCATACGCGGCTGCTCTAGAGAACCTTTCCCCAAAACGGCGGGTGCAGACTTCACCAAAAAGCTGCATCCAGGGCAAACAGGCAGCACTGGCCTGGCCCTTTCTCACCAAAGTCCTCTGCTGAAGATTTGATCCCAACCTTCACCTTGTCTACAACAAGCACCACGTTTTGACCAATACTCTCCTCTCTTTTCCACTGCAGAAAGGATGGTAGTAGCATTCCCATCCTTTTTTAAAACAAGGAAGTCCAGCAGCTCCAACACAAAGTGGACTTCTTCTTGGCAGGTGCCTTCCTGACACTTCTGTGGCTCCACCAGTAGTGGTCTTATGTCTTTCCTCCTTTAACCACAGTGGCAGATTGATCAGTATGCCACAAAGTGCTTTCCACCCTCCATGACAGTTAGGTATCATGTGCATCCTGTGAATCTTGACTCAAATCAGAGTGGGGAAAATGGCTCAGTCCCTCCCTAAATCCCAGACAGACTTCTTCCCTGGAAACTCTGCAGCAGTATCGGCAAATCCTAGGTAGTAAAAGGGAAGGAAAAAACTAAGGCAGGGGGGTGGGCGAACACACGGGTGGAAATCTCAAGTGTAATAAAGGAGGGAATGTTGTCCTATCTGCCTGGCCATTACTGACTAGGAACCAAAATTCAATCCAACCAGGTTTTTTTTCTACCAAGAAAGGCTATTTCATTTGCAGAAAACTAGTTGTCTTTGAATTGATGACAAATTGCAAGATGAAAGTTATGTTAAATTATAAAGTTATTCAAAAGCACAGAGAGTGCATTACAGAATTTTGACAAAAAAAACCCTATTCTCAACCCTCTCCTAAGCTCAGACTCAGTCTATGTTAATTTAATTGCTTCCAAATGATCAAATTCCATTCTAAGTGGGGCTAATCTATGCTGCTACAGACTAATTACTACCTTCGTTCCAAAAGTTCTTTTTTTTTTTTTTTTCCCCCAAAAAAAAGATTAAAACTGAGAATTTATTCTTCAACAATTTGAGTTTCTAGTTGTCTGGCAGGTCTACTGCATGAACCCTTCTATCACGGTTATATGGTCACAGGAGAAAATTCAAGGTTATGTTAGTCTTGCTTTTTCTCACTTGTTCTGCATTTTGTATGTTATGCTATTTGAGGCTGTTAGCTAATGACTTCAGCACACTGGTTAGTAGATTTGTGTGGTATTTCCTTTGTGAAATCTTCTCGAAATCTAAAGGAAGAATATACAGTAACATCTAAAGGGATATTTAGGTTCTAAACACAGGTGTACCAACACTCATATGCTCCTTGAGTCAAGGAATATTGCCTACTCCAGAGTTTTGTACAATAAAAAAAATCATCAGGTGATTGCATTTATTAAGCTAGTCAGATGTTTATGACCTTATCCTTAAGCATGCTATAGTACACCAAAACATCCCAAAGGATGAACATAACTTACGTAAAACTAAATCTGGTACGGTGAAGGCTTCTCTTGTGGTAAGAGCATCTGGATCTGCAGCAGGGACAGGAAAATTATTTCCTTTTTCATTCCATACAGGCTCCACTATTTTTGCTTCTCACCTTAAATAAATGCTACCACCAATTTGTAAAAATAAAAATGCTTGGCTTTATTATACCCTTGAGTAACAGGCTTTTTCCTTTCCTATTTGAACATAATAAGCATCGAGTATTACTGTGTAAATTAATACTAAAGGCAGAAGGGAAGAGAGGAAGCAAACAAAATCTTGCATTAATCCCATGGGTGGGGTTAAAGATGCCAAGACAGAGCTTCAGATTAATGCCACTTACAGTATATTAGTCGAGCACTATGGAACCATAAGATCACATCAGCAGACCAGGCTTTGTTCAATAAATAAATAAACAACGAATTCACAAGGCAGTTTTTCATGAGATATTTGGCATGCTAGTGAGAGTAATCAGGGAATATAGATATAAACAACTGTTTTCTACTCATCCCCTCTCTTTTTCCCTAACAAACAAGACACTGAAAGAGTGCTCACTGTAACTAACAAATCTAACAATTTTTACAATGCAAGTACTAAAATTTGGGGGTTTATTTGTAGATAGAAAGGCAAAGGAAAAAAATTGACAAATAAGTGAAGCTCATACAGACTCTCTTACACAAAGGCTGACTGTCCCATGTGACAAGTGCAAGCAGAAAGGGCCCATTCTCTAACATCCTCATCTCATACATTCTCTAACAATCACAGCTGAAATGTATCTTTAGGAGCCTGATCTTAAGTTCAGCAGACTTTCAATACACTGCTCATTCTGCAGAACTCATATTTCTGGGTTCTTTTTTATCCTCCCAGTTTATGCAATAGACCAACTTAATCTGATGCTAGGGAACACCAGAGTGAGGCTGAAGACACACTGAATGCTGCCTTAAAACACCACCTCTTTATAGACAAGAATTAGCTTTACATTAAAAAAAACCAACCAAAAAACCAAACAAATCCAAAACAACTTGCGCAATCCCAGCAACTCCTGTTTACACAAGACTTCCATCAGGCTAAGAGGCCAAAGCTCACAATTTGTGGCACATCATCAGAGCATCTAGCTATTTTTGCTTTATTTCTCAGAAATATTTTAATTGAGAAACTTCAGCATCAGCTATGATACTCTACACGTTCCAGAGCATCATTTGTACATTGTAACTCCTCACTCAGACTCTGACAGCACAGCCCATGCTGTTTAACACTGCTCATAATATAGTACATGAACACGTGTCCTCCCACCCCACAATCCTTTATTTAATCACAAGCCTTGTATCTGAAATGCAACTATATTCTTACAACATAAACCATACAGATTAAAATCCATTTCATCTTGAGAGAGAACGATTAAAGGGGTTTGTAAGCAAGTCAGCTAATCATAAATATCATGGTACTTTATTTCATGGCTAGCTCTTGCTATGTCTTCATCAGGAACAAATCCATACTTACCTACTTGCATATTTTAGCACATAAAGTGCTTGTCAAGCTCTGAAAGGGATTTCCCATCCCCAAACCTGAAATTTAAACCAGTAACCTAAATCATACAGCAGATCTTAACCACAGAGCCCTACTAATTTCAAAATCCATCTGACCAGGCCACTGATACTGGCTCCTTATACCAGTATACAACAACTTGAATGGAAATGAAACAAGCTGAGCAAGTACAACAGAACTTCAGAAGTATAAGTTTTTAAGCACTACACTTTCTTAAGAAACTGCCACAGTAAAATAGCTAGATTTCTGTTCTCTCTCAAAGCACTAATGACAAGGTCACTCTCAATAGACATATAATCTAAAGCACTGACAACTATATCTGTACATTTTGTGATCTAACCCAGTTGAGCATTGAAATAAAAGTAAAGCAACAGATAAAATAAGCAGCATATTTAAGTGAGATAAAGAATATCCAGGAAGAAAAGTCACATTGGGGAATCATGAATTAGTAATAAAAGTTGACATAAGTCTGAAGGTATGTACTGGTTAGAAAGATCTTAAGCACACTGGTCTAGGATAAAGATTAGCTTCCTCTATTCCACAATTATTAGAGTTTCATCTGCCCTGAAGTGACAACAGAAAGCATTCAGATGGCAAAAGGACTATGAGTGTTTATAGACTTTCTTCTATGTAAATAGCACACTAAAACCTCATGTCATATTTCTGATCCAGCAATAAATACAAATTAACTCTATCTACATCAGGTAACCAGTATAACTGATTACCTGTTACTGTTAGTAAGCACATTTACATGATCAAGTGTAGATATTCAGTAAATCAAATATAGATGACACCAAAAAAGGGTTATTACTGAACCTGGTCTAACAGTTCCCTCCTCTCCACCTGTCTCACATCTCACCTCAAAGGTATGTGTCAAAAAGCTCAGAAACCACAATCATTGGATCAAACTCTTCATAACTCATAAAATTACTTCAAAATCTTCAGTCCATGCTTGCATATATTACTATTACTTTGGACATCAGATTTATCTAGCCTAATACTTGGACACACATGAACCAAGAGATGATTTGTAGTACAGCTGATCCTTTGCATTTAAACCTCCAGAGGAAAAATTTGTCAGTGCCAAGGACTAATTAACTCCCGAGAGTTGAACACATGTAAGAATTTTGGTGAGACATGCGCTCTCTGGGACACAAATCCACCACAACTCTCCCAAGAATTTAACAGGCTCTTAAGAGCTGTTACTGGAAATCACTGAAATGCCTTCTTTGGGCAATTTAAACATGTCTAGTATTGGGGCTTTGCATATGTCTACCATCTAAACAATGTGTTGAATAATCTCATCAAATGCATTAACAATTTATTTTCCCAAATATTACAGATTTAAAAATAGGTTTTAATAAGCAGAGGCATTTCCTCTAAAGATACCAAATATGGAGAAATAAAGCAGAAAAGACAATTTTCAGTAGCCTGAAGAGGTCAATATTGAAAAAAATGTATCAACATCCATGTGTGAAACTAAATGCTCTCCAATGCAAAAAGTGGCTTGTTCACCACAGAAATCTGTGGGCACAGAATAGCTCAGCAGTCCTTGCCCTACAGGCTTACACACCTGCGATAAGGTCCACAGGTCATTCTTCAGACTTGTCACAGGAATTTGTAGACTCTGCCACCTGAATTCAACATCCGAGAGAAGCCCTTCATCTTTTTCACCACTGTGAAAAATCAGTATTTCTGGGATCCAGCCAGTGAAGTCATGCAAAGACATAATACTGACAATTAATTATTTGCTAATCATGCCTTGGTTTCAGAATGAATACCACCAGAAATACTTCATTTATTCTTCTAATTCACATTAGACATTCATTGTTACAATTACAAAAATTTAACGCAGACAATTCCAGAAAACTGTCTCTAACTGGCAAAGACTTTAAAACAAGCTCCATTTTGTATCTGCAACTTAAACAGATCATTCCACAATCACCATGCTATTCAGAGCTGATCTGCAAATGAGAAAAAAAGTTCTGAATTTGAAAGAAGCCATATGGCAAAATGTAAATATTTTGGTGTCTAAATACCCATCATAGCTTAATTCAAACATATCACATTCTTCCCATTTTAGAGAAGTTAGATCCAGAGACTATTCATAACTGTAGAATTTCTCCACTGATTTTTATGGACAATGATCAGTGAATGAATTTTCTTGACAACAGTGTGACATTTCAAAGCTGCCTTTCACCACAGCGCTGTCTGTATTTTCAGAACAGACAAAGAGACTGCATATTTCATTTATATATGTACTCAGGCAAAAGAAAACATTCCAAAATATTTCAGAATGAATAAGATAGGTTTTATGTAAGCACCAGTATCATTTCCAGCCTTGCTTACGTTTAAAGAGTTCTAAAACTCGAATATGCTGAATATAAAAAGTTGAACATTTACATCCCAGTTGACAATGACCCCGTGTTAAATTATTAAGGAACAACGGAATGGCTGATGTTCCTATCAGCATGGGTTAGGACTGGATATGCTACCAAATACATGTAGCTAGTTTTTTACTGGGCCATAACTAATGATCTGCCATACGCTGTACTTTATATCTCTGTAACACTGGCTGTCATCAACATCTATTAGTAGAAAGCTGCAATATAAACATTTATAAAGCAGACACAATACACCAGCTTAACCATTAATGCATGTAATTGCTAAGAGAGCCATATGCTGAAATTTCATCTCTCTTTACATTTAACTTTTATAACCTAGGCAAATCAGACAATTGTATAGCCCATAGTCTTCCAAAATTGCTTACTGAACAGAAAACTGGAATCAGCTGCCAGTTCAATTGTTTTTACAACATTCTAAATAAAACAAAGGAGGTCTATTGCCCTGACTTGTGAAAAAGCTCTAATGAATCCCAATTATAAAAGCAATTAGGGGATCAAATCTAACATCAGAGGTTTCTCTATAAGATATTAGCTCAATGACTGATTTTTTTTTTTTTATAAGTTAATTAGCCATGGACGTTGAACAAGAAACAGATGATCCAGAAACAATGATTCTGCAAAAATGTTTGCTGTTGAATCCCATTAATAATTTAATCCCTATGAACTGTTTTTAAAAAATCACAAATAAGGGCAATAACCCTAGCTTTCCAGTAAGAATTCTATCTGTGACTGTCACATTCTTCAACTGTATTAACAGTAACATGAACTTATGAACATGAACATATGAAGTATTCCAAGCAAGACAGGCTTCTGCATAGTTCTTACACTTCCAGTATTTACCAATATTGCCTCTGACAGAAGCTATATTGTTAATCAAATATGAGATAAATCTGCAGGGATTGAACAACAGGAAGATAGAAGGAATGCCTCCACAAGATAGTGAAGTTGCCTCTTCCTAAAAGAGCAGAAAACAGAGCACTCAGAAGCAGATTCTTCAGTTGACAACTATGTTTTCAAACGAGGCAAGCCTGTCCAGCAGCACAGCCCAGGAGAAGAAAAAGATTTTCAGTATTTCTGTCAACTGACTCAGAAGTCCTCTATCACACCAGTCCAGTTTAAGGCCCTACCCTCTTAAAAATCTGAATGACTAGTTTTGCTAGTCTCCCACATTGTAAATGAAGTACTACATGCAAGGTTTGAGCAATGTAAATAATCACTGAAAAGTTGTCAAATGGCAGAATAATACTGTCTATGTGATCCTAATTGGGATTCCTTACATGTAGGAATAATAACAGGATGTGATTGTGTGATGAAAGACTTTTTCTATAGGCTATTGACTCATTCAGTACACAAAATGGATGCTGTTCACCAAATGGGCAACTTGTTCGATGGTCCGTTGTAAAGCCTGGTGTATTATTTACTGCAAACTCCTCAAAGCAGAGTCTGAAGACAGAGGACACTCACAAGAGAAAGGTCTATGGCAGCTCTCACCAGAGCACTTTATGGCCCACAAACTTCAATGTATTTCAAAACTCAATTTCAAAAACAGCATTGTCCTCATTTTACATTTAGTCACTGTGGCAATTCAACATTATCAAGGAATTCGAGGTTGCAATCTGAAATTATCATCATCATCAAACATTTAGCTGCCTACTCTAGTGAGAGGTAGTTTAAACTCGGCTACACTCGAACATTCCATTCAACTGATTTGCTGTGGATGCAGTAAACCCTGGCAGAAACTACAGAAACTCTCTGCCAAGGAAAAGTGTGTCTAAGCCCTCAGGTGTTATTTTCTAAAGAGCTATAAAATGTGGAGTACTTTATGTTCAAAGCAAGCTGCCCTTGATTTCAGGTATAAGAGTCAGCACTTCCTCAAATCAGAGCCAAGACCTAAAGTCAAATATTCCTAACATCAGCAAAAAGCATACTACAGCATCTTGACCAGTATCAAGTAGGAAAAACAGGGAGAAAAATCTCATTCTCCAGAATAATATTTGATTGATTAAGTTCCATTTCAGGCTCTGGAGAGGGCAGTAAGTTTTCAAGGACAAAGTTCTGTCTTCCCATCATACGCAAGATTAACGCTTTCTGTTCAAATCCCTTCCAGCATCTTTAGTGCTTGTTCTCCAGTCTGGCTGCATAAATTCCTTCCCTCTTATGCCCCATAATTATCATAATTCCCTGTCCCTCCTCACTTATAGAAAATCCACACAAAGGCTCCTTGGCCATTTTTAATATCATCTCAGTTCACGGTCTCTGCCTTTTTATCCAAGAAGTCTAAATTTTGCCTTAACTACCAGTTCCTCACATGATATCTACCTCCTCTGAACAGATACTCTATCTTCCCAATGGACCTTGCTTTTCTGTTCCCCTCAAAATTACTATCTGATCTAGTACTGGCTCCTAGTTTAAGTTCTCTTCTCCTCCCAGCTCCAGGCTCTCTGCCTTAAGATCTTAATCCAAGTTATCATAGAATCATTTAGGTTGGAAAAAACCTTTAAGATCATCGAGTCGGACCGTTTGATCTCTTTCTGACTACAGGCCCAGTTTCTCCACTTTGGTATGGAAGAGAGGGGCAAACAGGTGACCTCTAGCAGCCCTTTCCAAATTATATTGTATGATTACTCCAGATATGAACGTGAAGAAAATGTCGGTATATACAGATTAATTCTGCAAATTTCCTAAAATCAAAAGTAGTAGAAAGCATATGCCCCATAAAGAATTGCTAAGTGAAAAATGATACTACATGTCAATAATTCATTACAAGTTTTCAGATAAGACATTTCTAAGATTTTACAACTAGGACCAAACCATTTTAAAGTTTTACAGAGTTCTACTTTTTTTACTTTTCTGAATAGATTTTTTTTTTCCTTTAGCAATATAACTCAAGTAATAACAGGCCAGAAAAGTTAAGAGTTTAGTAAAAGGTCATGTTAAAAGTAGCATCCTATACTGGAAAGTGTGTGGCAATCTTAGTAAGTAAAATTCTACCATCTGCATTGATGATGTGCACATGCCTACCACTGCTAGTAGAGAGAATTCATAACTAAAATTATTATCTAGTCTCAGTCTATTTTGTAGACCAGGTATGGTTCACCGTTAGATGCTTCTAGAATAACAAGTATATATTCAATCACAAAAACCAGTCACACAGTTCAATGAAAAAGCAGTTTCTGAAAGCCGCAAATGAAGTTATAGAGAATGAAAATTCATTTTTGAGAAGCCATACCATGACACAACTAATGCTGTGATCATACATTACTGTTCCATCAGCAATAGATCTGATTTAAGAGCTTCCCACTCCTGCTAAGGCACTCCAGTCACTACCTTCCCTCACTGTAGGTTATTAGTTGACCCTTTAGGTACACCAATTCCAATGTTTTTATAGCCATATTCTTATCCAGCTTTTTAAAAACATTAAAGATACAGAAGTGCAGTGCGATAATTTGACCAATTTCCCAAGGTAATCAAGAGGCCAATGCGCACATTTTATAAGTGGTTTTTTCAATATTTAGTTTGAGGTAGTAAAAAAAAAAAAACCAAACATTGTTTGCTTTCTGTTTCAAAGTAAATAATTCAAGTAAATATTTTCTCTTCAGCATTTTCACATATTTGAAGGATAGTATATTTGTGCTTTGTAGAAGTATCTATTCTTAAAAATAGTACAGCTGTGTTTGTGTGCAAATCACAACCCAACTACCGGAAATACACCAATACTCATGGCTAGACCTCTCTCACACCTCCGCCCTCCCATCTCCCAAATCGAGATTTTCCTTCCATTTGGCACACACAGCAAGTTCAAACTATTCAGTTCAATTCAACTATTTAATTCAAACAGTCTGGGAGCATGTTTACTTACACATGTACACAGACCTTGAAAAAAAATACCACCCCATAGAGAAGCCACATCAAATCCTTAGGCTACTACTTACAGAGAGGGAGTCCAAAGCAAGCATCAGGCAATACGGAGAGAAGTTTTTACATGAACCCACAGCTTTCCTCAGCCTAACATACAAACTCTTTTTCCTCATTAAAATTTCAGCCTACTAGCTAATATGAAAATGAACCTAAAGGCCTCCCTCAACATGTTACAATAGCTTATGACTGAGTAAATTACTCCAAATACCTTAACGACACAAGTGCTAGAAAATCTAACACAACTCTAACAGTAATACTGTCAAGAAGCCACAAAAAGATTCTGACCATGCTCATGTACTAAGAACAAGTGATGTAGAGGCAGCCAGACATTGCACCAAGAAATACAGAAATATAAATGGATTAAACAGATGGGCAGTAATAAACAGGGGCAACATGGAAATTGGAGATTTCCACGGTTGCCTTTCAACATCCTGATGGGGCTGATGCCATGAATCTTTGAATACTAACCAACCCATGTGACCTCTGAAACTGCACACTGTTTGTGACCACCTTATCATGTCAAACACTCTCCTGCTCCCAAGTTGTCATAGTTGTCATATTAAAGCATGATAACATGACTATGGCAGTATACACACAGTATTTCTGGAATGGAGCTGCCTCCCATCTGGTTTGCTCAAACTAGAAGCTGATGTACTCAGATTTGTCTGCACTCATCAGTGTGTACGATTTATAAGCAAGTTCATAACCTCAAGCACAGGACTGTACAATTTTTCTTAATTTAGAAGATCTTAATAGAATCACAAAAATTGTCATTATATGTATTTCTACTTTTTTCCTACTTCTTTACTCCTGTTAAGCCCCTGCTGTCCATGTTACACTACTGCAATGAGTGTCAGGGTTCAACAAATAGAACTAAAAACAGACACATGAAACAAAGCACCACATGCACTATTAAAAACTCTGGCAGCTATTTAAAGATATTAGTTTCAGCAAAAATCTTTTGTATAGTGTAACTATATGTTCTCCAACAAACCTTAGTCTATGGCCATGAACAAACAATTCACAAAGCAGTAAAAAAAGACAAAACAAAATTATATTGGCTTTGCTGCTTTGCAAATCAAAATCTTCGTAAGATACACCCCCCACACAGCCATCCACCTTTATGAAACTGCAAACTACTCAGATTTATGTTAACAAAAGCAACTCCTTAAATGAATCGCAACTACCCAAGAATTACGCCAGCCTGTTTGTTATTGTGGACTATACACAATAATGTACTTGCGAGCCAGCATGGAAAGATACTTCTGTTACTGCTGGATTATACAGAATAGGACTGCAAATTCTGGATTTATAAAAACCAAGTCTTCTCCTTTTTGAGGACTGAATGTTTTTTATTGAAGCTTACAAATATGACAAGCCACTTTGTGTCTGTACCAAAATTAACATGTCTAATATTCAGTCAGAGGGGTTCTCAGTGTTCTTTGGAATCAGGCTCTTTTGGGCTAGTTCAAATTAAGCGACTTAAACACACTACTTGTCATAACTAACAAATAATTTTTCAAAGTAGCCAGGATGAAGGTGATCAAGTATTACGTCAATATCAAGCAGAAATATTGAAATGTAAGTAAGAATAGACACTTTGCATAACTTTAAAGGTATCTACATTTTAATTGAAATGTTTTTGACAGTAATACACAGTTCAGCCAGTCGTACTGATAAAAGGTATCGAGAACCCTTCATTTAAGCTAGTGAAAGAGTTAGAGTGAGAGTTGAAACAACAACAGAGCACAAACACATACCATTACACTGAGGAGGTGGGGAGATGTTGTACTAGATAGAGTAAAACATGGTAGTCCTGTTTCAGGGCAAGTGTCCCTGAGGTGCTACATAGATTTGGATCCTATGCAGAGAAAGAGGCAAGTCTCTCTTCTGAAAGCAAAGATAATCCTGGAATGCAAAAAAATAAAAAAAAAAAAAAAAAAAGCCATGGGTATATGTTAATGGTAATCACTAACTTGTGTCATCTGCCCATATAGGATATAATATGCAGACAGACTTAAAAATATTTTCTGTTTCCAAGCAATAAATATAAACTCAAGCTTTGTGAACAGCTTAACCTATGGACTAAATGGATGCAGGTGCAGGAATCTTAAAGGAAAAACCTGTATTTCTCTGCCACCAATTTCCCAGTTTGTCACATCAAACAGCTAATTTGTTCACTAGTGCAGTTTAAGCTAGGGGTTGTTTTTAAATTCTTGCACCACAAGGAGATCTTTCATCATGTTCTTTACATTTTCAATCCAGAGGTCTGTATGATCCCATGTATTCTCCTTTCAACAGATGTCACCACACTCAATGTGTATTTTAGGACTGGAAAAGCAGCAGGACACTGCACTGCCAGTTGATTGATACTACTATTTCAAAGTTCAGGACATCAGGATCAATGCATTCACTCTACAAAAAAACCCTAGGATTATTGCTATGACAGAAGCCTATAGCACAGATTCATTTTTACTTGAATGGTTTTCTCTTTCAACTTGAAAAATGGAAAAAACATACTTTAAGCATATTGGCCCTAATAGTTACAGTAAATCTACAGAAAGGCTTGTGAAACTTGTGGTATTATCACACTTGCATCTTAAGAGTCTTACTCATGATTTAGATCAGCAGTGTATTCCAGTTAAAATTATACATAGTGTTTTCTTCAGGACATTTGTCTTTCTCATCACAGAAGACAAGAGAACAATAATAGGAAAAGCCTCCTTTGTAAAACATATTAAGTATTAAAAAAAATCACAGGAGGTTAAAAACGTTACATGACATCATTGCAATGCAGCAGATGAAGGGAAAACTATTTTGAACAGGATTCATCTTTTGATCTAGAGGAGAGCATCAGATCGTATTTAACCCAAGAGGTTTTGGTACATTTTTGTTTTTATGATCTACAATCTGCATGGTATCTTAAAAATCAGCTTAGAAATCTGGGGATGCAGAGAGTCACAGAGTGGTCACAGGAAAAGAATATTTATGAAACATGGTAGAGAATGAAATTGCATCCTTGGTTAAAATTGCAGAGACATGCAATGGCAATGCAGTGGCATTTCTATCAAAAAAGCCATAAAAGAGAGAGATATGAATTCCAGTATTTATGAGTCACACCTATTCCTTGTTTTCTCCTGAGGAACCACAGATAGGGATCAAGCACAATGACCAAATGTGGCTGATATTCCTTCAAATCTCAGATTCAGTTATCACTAACTTCTGTAAATGAACTGGGAGATGCAGAAAGACATATGCATGCAGTTTCAATGCAAGAAGAAAAACACTAAAGTGATATTGAGATGTAGAAATTAGCAAATAGGACTGTGAGAATCCGTGACCAAGTCCAGCATTTGCAAGGTTAACAAAAATGTGCTGGAAAAATAGAGGTATAGAGGGAATAATGGAGAATATTTAAAAAAAAAAAAAAATCAGCAGCTGAAACAGGCAACTGTCATGTGAAGAAAACACATGAAAACAAAACTTAATGCTTTAAAATGTTATCCAATTAGAAAGAATCACAGGAAGGAAAAAATTCCCTCCAAGCACAGACAAAAAATTAACAAGCCACAAACAATAAGCAGCAGAAGTAATACATAGGAAAGCTACCAGTCAAACAAGCACAGCTGATGAAGCAACCCTGGGAAGCTTCCCAGTAAAAGACAGAAGATCCTAAAATTCTTTCATGTAATAATAACCTTCAAAGCCTCTAGACAGACATAGCTGCTTGCAAGGGGAGAATAGACAGCAGAGACAACACACAAGATTTCCAACTCCATTAGTTTTTGTTTTAATTTATAGAGAGCGCTAAAGCATACCAAGCTATAAAAAACCCACAAAAGTATATACAAGAAAAAAAACTGGCAAGTCTGTATCTTGTGCACATAGAGAGAAGGGTCATTCAGGACACTGTTAAACAAAGAATATTTAAATGACATCTGAAAAATAATAAGCTCAACTGGGATCATAAGCTTTTCCTTAAAAAAAAAGAAAAAATACACAGAACACAACCAAACCTACTATCCAGTTTTAAAGCCATCCAGGCTTCTGAAGGAATTTGCACGTAAAAAATTAACTGCAAATTCTGGGAGCATATGGAATGCATAGAAGTTCTTCAAGCCAGTAGAAGACATCTACAGCAAACTGAGAATTCCCACAGAAAAATGGGCAAGCAATTTGATTTACACCCCATCCCAAAAATCTGGAACACTGAAGAAACTGGCAAAAAAAGGAAATTCATGTATACTGTACATATATTGGATGTGTCATGCCAATTCTGCTAAAGCACAATTAACTATGAGTGAAAGATTGTCTACTGAAAAAGCAGACTGAAGAGGGCTAAAGTGAAAGTTTCAAGAAAACAGAATGTGATAAAATGTGATAAAAACAGAAAAGAAATAATAAATAATAGAAATTACTGACTGAACTGCATGAACATGATAAAGAACATTAAATTTCACAATACTGTGTACCTGTAAGGCCACCCCAAAATAATGTGCTAGAAGGGTTTCATCCGTTATGACAGGGCTTAATGGAATAAATTTTTAAGAGCAAGAAAAAAATCTTTTCATCAGGGGTTTTATTACAGATAACTGTCACTAAAAATCAGCAGACTTCAGGTGATGAGCAAGAATCCATTTTTTCTGCCACACCGCTCTCCAGCCAGCTACGTGTCTTCCTCAGGGACACTAATGTCAATCTCTCTTTTCTAACCATTCATCAGATTTTGTGAAATGTGTAAAAATTTTATTGGAGCAGGCCAACAAGTTCCAAAATCATTGCCAGGGAGAGAGGCAAAAGGAAAAATGGGATTACTCTGCTGTAGCCCAATTCCACTAGAGACTAGTGGAATAATGAAAATAATCAGTTTAAATAGTCTGCCTTCATTTTCAAGATCAACCAGTCCCTTAAGCACCTTAAGAATCCTTCTCTATTCAAGCAGCAACAACACCATCAACTGTAAAAAGATCCTCCGAAAGGCAATTAAGCACTGGCATGTTCTGTTCTATGTTATGATAAAACTTGCAATAGTGGAGATTCAAAGTCAAAATTGTATCTTTAGCTATAACATATTTTATTTGGGGGTGAGCAGGGGAGCCACCACAACAGTCACTAGACAAATCAGAACTACCACATTGTTTGCTCTGGCCTGAAAAGCTATCAGCCCATGAATCTAGTCTACAGCCTATGAATCTAGTCTACATGGTAATAGTCTACATAACGATATTCACCCTCAATTGGTCTATTAAACAGTGACAATAAGAATATTAGCTTCCACTCTACAGAGTCAGTATTCACCTAATTCCAATTTAATAGCATGAAAAGTAGTCTTAAATAAAAATCATTCTTAATCTTCTATAAACATATGAAATCTGGGACCAAAATTCTGCAAATTAACTTCAGACGCTTCTGAGTAGTTCTGATGAACAAGGACAGGCATAAGCACACAGAGAATGAAATTAACACAACAGCTATAATTGGAGTGCCACAGAAATATGCATTTTTTGCCATGAAATTCAATCTACACAATGGACAGTCAGCCTGATGGTTAACACCATAAAGGTTAGATTAAGACATTCTTGGTTAATTGACACGGAAAGAGCACTGAATACACAATACTTATTTTCTCTAAGTGATAAAAGAATATTATGTTAGTAACAAAAATATGGAAAGAAAACCATCAGCCTCACTTCTTTAAGTGGTTACCAGGGCCAATCAAGGAAGTCTGCATTTAAAAAAGAACATGAAATCGAAACAAAAAGAAAACAAGTTAAAAAATATTCTCAATTTCTGTTTCTTTTCTATAAAATCAGTGTTCTGTTACATTCAGAAGTCAATGCATTCTCCATTTTAACGGTAGGTAAAAGCCAAGAAAAAAAAGCTTTTGTGTTTTTTCTGATAGAGCTCAGC
>NW_009195276.1:0-11293 GCF_000690835.1 Fulmarus glacialis | reverse complement strand
AGGAAAACAAAACAATCCTCCCTAATACACATGCCTAGGAACCTGAAATTTATGACAAAGCTAAATAAACTGGATATAGTAACAACAAGCTTTATGTTTTTCCACAATACAACACTGTTTATCCTCACTTGTTAAAGTGGTTGTGCCTTGAAGAGTAAAAAACTACATCAATGAAAGCCAGATAAACTATGTTTATATGGATGAATCTGTTCTGGTCAGGTCAGCGATGAACTATGCTGCAAGCAGTGAAAAAACCTGCGTACGTTGAACCAAGGCTTACAGCTTAGCTTCTATCTACTTCGAAAAGCAACTTTATTGCATCTTACACTGTTGCTCCACAATCAGACTAAACATGTGTAAATGGACCTATTCCTCCCACCTCCCAGTTCTTGGTCATACTTGATCCAGTTCCCAATGCCATATTGTAAATACCTGAACCAGTACCCAAAGAAAGGCACATCACGCAGGAGAAGGGTGGCAACCGATAGAGAAAGGCTCCAACCACCGTTTCAGCAGCATCGCTGCCGTCTCAAAGGACTTACAGAACTACAGTGTGAATGTCCAAACCAAGCACACTCTGAGAAATCAGAGCACAGACACAAGCAGAATTTACACATCCATAACAAAACAGAATTAGTAACCATATAATTGCGGTGATTCACAATGCAGTTTTTCACATATCAGCTGTGGCACTAGCCAATACTTTGCCATATATACCTACTGGTTTTCCTAATATCCACATATCAGGGCAGACTCAAATGAATAATCGACACATTTCCAGGTAAGTGACAAGATGCACAGAGCTCTCTCTCTCCCCTTCACCCCTCCACAGTGTAAGAGGCTGAGAGTACAGTTAATAGTCACCTTCTCCAGACATGTTACAAATATGTCTTTGAGCTGCAACATCTCTTTAAAGATCTCGCCTTGTAAAATGTTCCTTGTTACATAGTGAAATGCAAGTTTTAGAAATCTGTCAAGATATGTCAAGATTCAAAAGAAGTTTGCTAGCTAAGAAGAAATACACTTCATTCTACCTTACATAAACACTGCCTGGGACTTTTATTTGTATCACTTCTAAAAAGCAACCGAACATAATACACAATTGAATACTGCTGTCTGGGGGAGGGGGGAAGTATTTAGACCATAAACAGACTGGATCAAATTATGCAGAAGTACACATACCTCGCAGCAAGCACAAGAAACACCACAGTAAATAACATACACAAATATTCTTCAAGAGCATCTGGCAAAATTCACCATAATGAATTCAAAATATTCAAAGCAATTATTTCCAGCCAACCACTTGTTTCTTTCAGAACTGAGATCTTTAGCATTTTAGTATGTTCTTTACTGTCAAAGCATATTTCTTCAGCAGTTCGACATTTTTCTCCCCTGCCATTTGGCTAAGCAACTAAGAACTTTATTCAGCAAAAGTAACTTCCAGATGACCTAGCAAGTGGAATTGATTTGGATTAAACAGCAACAGATTATTCCAATGTTTAAGCAGCCATAAGCATGCCAGTAACATAACACATCTCAAATATATTGCACTAATCTTATTAAGTATGCTTTTATTTATCTTTCACTAAACATCTATTTTATGGTCCATTTCTTCATACCTTTTAACCATTGCTCAGTTACGTCGTCAAAACACTTGAAATCCCAAATTGAAAAGCACATAGAGTCACAACACAGATAATTCTCTGAGTAATAAGTACATAAGGGACTGCTGTGGAATCATTAGGGTTTATGACTATATGCATATTTACTGTTTTGCATATTTACTATTTTGCATATTTTACATGACAGATTTGTTACAGTTGAAAGTTTTCCCTTCAGGCTCTTTTAAAGAACCACATCTAGGCATATCCCACAAAGTTGTCTGAGGAAGGCATAACAGAACTGTCCTCAATGATTTTTTTGAGGATGCAAGGGCAAGAGAAGGAAAGGGACAAGGAAAAAGGAAGGAAAAGGTGTGCATGCAGGAGAGGGAAACTATACATCTAGTTTAGAGCTGAAAGGATTTAAACTACACTTAAACTAAAAATCTCTTCCATTCCTCAGCTTTTGCTTGCTCAGCTTTTGTTTATTTTTCTGACTCACTACTCAAAGTTCCTAGATCCTAATCAAGCCTAACAATGCTACAGAGGAAACGCAACTCCAAAATGGGAAGGGGGAGACAATCTTATTTAGGAATTCTTCATAAGCCGTAAACTATAAAAACTCAGGATATCCTCCAAGAATGCTAAGAAAAATGCTACATAATAAAGCACGATATCCTTAAGTCATCAAAATATGACCTGGTCCTGAATGTCAAGAGCTTATGATGACTGTTTGTTCTGATATTGAACTTCTGTTCGAGGTATCCCAGATTCCTCCAGGAGTGGGGTTTGGAAAGAAGTTAAGGTTCAGGCAAAAAGTATCACAGATGAGGAAATTCTTAAAAATATCAAAGAATCAGTGACCAGCAAAGATATCTGGATACACGGAGTGTATGAAACACACAGCATCTTTCAAAAAAATCTCTGTGGTCAGAGAGCCTCCATAGAAAGCAGCTTTCTACTCCATTTTAAATGACCACCTTGGCCAGCAAAAGGAGCTACACATTTCCACTTCATCAAAAGTCTCATCTATTAGCACTTCAAAATTACTCAGTTGCCCCACACATTACCATCTCATCTGTATTAGCTCTCTGACATTTTCTTCATCTGGCTTTGAATAAAATACGTAAACAAATGATGTTGCATCTAATTTTATCAGTTTTTAGTGACTACATTTCTTTCTTTAGAGATCTAAAAGTAAAGACTACATTGCTGCTTTATTTATGAAATTCAGGAATTTAAAAGTAAACAAAATAGACTAATATGGGAGTAAAATTCACATAAAGAAAGACATTTTGTAAATGCATTCTAGTTCAACAAAATAACATTTTTTCTCTTAGGATCTCCTTTATCCTATTAGGTTCAAGCTTGGGACAAACAAACTTAAACCTTTAAGTAAGCCTCTGCAAATTGTTCACTAAAGCATGTCAATCTTTTCTGAATCTGAGGCTGGTTTTAGAATTCATAGCGCAAATTATTCTACATTTTAAAGACAGATAAGATTGAAGGCCATCAGTTATACTGGGAGCAAGTTGAAGCACGTGTATTAGCGTGTACGTGTTAAGCTTGCCATCAAATACAAAATGCTCATATAGAATAGTCTATATAATATAAACTGCCTTATTTCTTAATTATCTATTTTATATACATAGCTACATGAAGCATGGTACCATGGTATCACATTATTGCTAAGTAGTCACCCCCTCCTTCTTCTCCCCCTCAGAAAACCCAACACCACAAGAGAAAATCCAAACAGCGTGACAATTTTACATCTGATAATGACCAGCCATTCCCTGCTGCATTTGTGCAAGACTGCAAAGTAAACATACATAATACAGAACACTGTGCATTAAAGCAGTTACTCAAAAGTATAGCACACTATCTTTGCCTACTGTGATACAGAGATCCTCCTTCCTTGCAGCACCAATGTCACTTGTGTAGTAAAATCATTTTTGCTTTGCCAATCAGTTCCAAAGCAAAGCAAATACTAGCACTTTTCTAAGAGAAACAATCAACAGTGCTGTCAAGTGCACTTCAGTTTCCTGACAGATTACCATGATTCCTATGTAGACTGTGCTTGCTCTGTGAATTTTCCACGCGAGCAGATTTGCCATGTCTGTAGCCATCAGCTGTCTCATCCCAGTCAAAACCAGTAAAAAAGAGCCGCTGACCACAGCCTACATAACTGTACTGACAGTTGTGGATATTACCAATGCAAGCACATTATTCAGTACTACATGGCTGAAATGCCAGCTAATGATTTGGATTCAAGAGTTACTCTTCATATTGGAGAAAATTACTAATACAAAATCAGTCTAGCAGTTTAATAGCTACATGCAATATCCTCAGACATAAAACATGGGGAATGAAACTGAGACCTCTCGGCAAAGTATTTAATCTTTAAAAAGAAAATAATAAATAGCTTATATGCTTTTCTAGTTCACATTTGCTGTTAATGACAGACTACTTGTGACAAACATATGAGATTGCAAGTCAGTATGGCCAGGTTAAAACACAGCTTGCAGTTTCTGCTATCTTTCAGTGCAGAAGCAACAGCCTTCGAGAGAAGTGAAGCTGGGAGCTACAGAGTTCCCAAGTGCCCTCTCCCAGACTGGCTGGTTTCTTAAGAAGTACGATTTCAAACCTCTGGGGACTAAGCCAGAAACAGAGCTCCCATCACAGCATGGGATGGGAGGGGAGGTTGTAGAATCATTTTTACAAGTTGGAATGCTTCTAGGTGAGTTATTTTGCCTCCAAAACAAACTAATATGCTTTTTAAAAAAAAAGTAGACTCACCCTTGGAGAGCTGCACCAAATTATAAGGATAGCAAGCAATGTAATGAGAATCCCAATGTTTTTAAGTGGCTGTGTAAGAAAATGTTAACTTTCTTTACATCCCACTTTCCCAGCAACGGACTTTGGCCCGACCCCATTCATATGTTGCCTTTTAGCTTACCAGTACAACACACTACATAAAAACATGTGTGAAAACAAAACCAACCTGTTACTGAGAAAAAACAACTACAAACTTTCATTACAAGAAGATGTATAAAGCACTGCATTGGTAGTTACACATGAGCTGTTTCATCCAGTTAGGTGAAATCTGGAAATTATCTCTTTCAAGAACATTAGCATTATACATACTAATGTTGCAGTTTAGCAGTGTTGACATAACTGCATTTCACACCACAAAACACAGCAGAAGCAAACAATTAAGTGCAATTACTGTATGGCACAGAAAGATAAGAGAATTAGTAACAGCTCCAGCTGCAAAATTTCTTGGAAAAGTATTTCTTCCATCCAAAGCCTATTTGCACAACAGGACAAATTGAATATTAATACAACATATAACTTACAAAATTAGTAATGCAATTTTTAGGCTGCTTGAATCAAGAAAAAGATTGTACTAATCTCTGATGTTAAAGACCTTTGTGTTTATAAATCCACAGTATGCTCTGCTTTAAAGCTTACACATGTGAAACAGATTAAGGGGCACAATGGTGGGGGTTAGTCTCTCAAACTACTTTCTGCTGGCTACACAGTCCCCTGCTACTATTTTCTGTCCCAAGTAAAGATTCAGCATCATATTATACCATATAGATTCACCTCTCACTGTTACTTATTACTGTGTTTTAACAAGTTTTCTCACGTTACTTTAACTACAGTAACTCTAAAACAGGTATGACTTGTGCATACCGCACCCTGCAATATGAAACCACCGTTTAGCTGTAACCCCAACTGTCCACTGCTTTGGAAGTGATGGTTCTGTCACCTTATCAATTGGGAAGCATAAGAAAAAGATACGCTATCAGCTAATATTTTCAGTTCTAGCATTGAATCTTCTTTGACTTCAGCACATGAACAAGCAGTTAGAACCATCAGCAGAGGCCTCTTCGTTACATCTGAATATAAACATGGATGAAAATGAAGCCTTTTGACTAATATTTTTCTCATTTAAGACTGAAGCGTGTATCATCAGAAGCTCAGACACAGTGGTGCCATCATTCATCATTTTAGGGCACATCTCACAAGATCTGTTTTTCTTGAAGACCCAAATCCTAAAATTTTGAGCTTGTGTTAAAAAAAAACAAACAAACAAACCTGTTTTAAATATAAAATAAGTTTCAGATCTACGTAGTTGCAAAAAAAAATCTTTAAAGAATGAAAACAATACTAAATGTTCAAAAAAGACAAAGCCTATCTTATTTTTAATCTCATTATTTTATGATTTTTTTGCTAGGGAATCTGACTCATGATCTTTGAATTCATACGGCTGCCAACACAGCATGTAGGAAGAAAGCATTAGAGACAGCACATATCTGCACAGCAAGGCATTTGGAAAGATGGTCCGGACAAACATTAAGAAAATAGGTTTGAGGACACACCAAACTTTTTTAAAACAACTCCTAATGTAATTGGCATGCAAAGATGACTGCTGTTCCAAATAACATTTTGAGATGTGATTGCAGGAAAAATAATTTTTTATTGGGAACACAGTCCTTTATCTAGGCTCATTACCTCACTTCTGTTATAGTTTCCAGAATATTTCACAACAGATTAAGAAAAAAATGCTGTTGTTTCAAGAGAGATCTTTAAAATTCGTACACACACACAAAAAAATAAAAGGTCTCAACCTGACAAAAGAGAAAATATATTCATTAATATTAGGAGTACCTTTATGCATAGGAAAAACAATAGTTACACAGGGCAGCAGATAGAAATTGCCAGCACTAGCAAAATAGCTACTTGCCAAAGCCCAGATGGCACAGATTGCAGCTGCGAAGAAACCAGCTCTCCCAGCGGTCTCCCTGCCACAAGGAGAGTTGCAAGACTGAGGTGAGAATGGGCAACCACCTCCCTTCCAGCCACCTTTCCCCACTGCCGCAGCAGCCTTATCCCAGCCTTTCATCTAGTGGAAACAAAGTTTGATTTTGCACAGGTTGCTGAGAACTCTGGAAAAACTTTTAAGGGCCACACAGATCTAGAGTGTCCTAGATCACTTAGAAAATGTAAGCACAATGTTTAAGTTGCTAATGGCCCATCCTGCCTAGAACAAGCTGACGATCTAACATCTGCTTTTAAAAGGACAAAAATGAAAATAGAATAGACAAATGTCACAGCGGGTAGTAGTCAGGATTCTGTTTTGCACACTGAGTTACTACTGCATTTTGCCTTTGTCCAAGATTGCCCCCACTAAAACCAGGGGGATGGAGAGAGCAGAGAAAGAATGAAAAAAATTACATTAAAGATCTTGAATAGTTTCAGAGAACAGAAATATCCAGCAGTCCTCAAAAAACAATTTCACTTTATCTAAAAATAGTAAGTAGGAATTTGCATGCAGTTTTAAAGTTTTCATGTTATTTTAGGGATTATGAGAAGATCGAAGCACCTTGGAGATTAGGCTCCTCTATCCATATCTATTCCCAAGTACTGGAGTAGCCACGTACCCTGCTCCACTAAAGCAATACAGCATGCTAGAAACAGCCATCAGACACTTTTGAATGCCAAAAGATTTGCCTTAAAAGTCATACATTTTTCAAAATAGAAGTATTATTTACTTGCACTGGTCAGGATCTCTACAGCACAGGAATAACCAAAACATCTAAAGAATTTCCACAGATTACGGTTCTACTTTCTGGCAACAAAAAACCAAAATTTAGCAACTACTTCTTAGTTCCACAGAGCTAAAAAAAGTAAGATTGAGCCAGCTGCAGTCTCTGCTCCAACCAGTGCATTATTAAGAGAATTGTTTATCAAGTTACACTTGTGCAAACTCATGCAAGGCAATGGTGTTGATCAGGTATCGCTGACAGAATAAACTGAAAACCATTTGACTGCACAGATGTTTCTGAATCTTTATAGTGCAAATGAGATAGAAAATGGAAAAAAAAACAGCTCAATTCTCAGAATAAAACCTGAATGTGCAAGCTCAGAGTTAAACATGAAATATATGCAGTACTAACAAAGTGAGTAGAATATACAGTATATACTAATAAGCTGAGTAGGTCAGACTCTTCAATTAAAATAATAAACAGAATTTCTCAATGCCTGCCTTTCAAAATAGAAAAGAATTTTGCAGAAGTTAAAGAAATCCGGTATCTTAATCAAAGGGGCTTTCTGGTACTTCTTTGCCACATTATCAAGTAGCCTGTGTGAACCGGGCTTAAGAAGCCCGAGTTCTGCTTCTTGCTCCAGTGAAAGCTTACTACTTACATGGCTGTTGGAAACTCAGATCTTGTCTCTTCTACAGAAATGTTGGTTTCATTAAGCTACAAAATTCTACATTCTCTCTTTCTTTGCCTGATATGTAATTACACCCCTAAAAAGTAAGTCATTTCAACTTGAGGAAACGATAATATTTTAATCCAGAGCACCCTCTTAGCTTGGTGATTAGAACATCTGCTTAAACTGTCAGAAGGGAGGAGGAATGAAAGTGTAAATTCTTTCCTGGGAATTCATGATAAGTTTCCAGCTGGATAAGTTCTCTATTGAAATCCTGGATAAAAATATGTGTGGCAACATCACTTCTTTCTCTTGATGTTCAGTTTAGTGTAACAAACATGTTTTGAAACCATACAGCAATAGGAGGCATTTCAGATGACCTTCTGCTTATTAGATGGGGTGGTGCTGCAGCCTAGGTAGAAAGCATTAAGACTTAAGAGCTGACCACTACTGACCACTCCCAGTGCCCCTGGGCAAATGAAATGGCACAGAAAAGGTCTACACTTGCATATCTAAGATGAAAAGGGTGGGCAATAACTCACTGTAATGCTACTACTGCATTCTGCCATGCCTGCTGGGTCACAGGCATATGCCTTGAGGATAGACCACAAAATGACAAGTAATTGAGTAAATGTAATACCTCCTTCCTCCCGCCCCTCACCACCACAGGCCATGAGTGAAAACCCAGATTAAGGCTACATATTAAATGGTAATAGTTGGCTATTCCACAACACTAAATCCACAGAACAGTTTGATGTAGCATTTAAGCCATGGGGCACCTTCAGCAAAGCACTGACAATGGGGTAGTGAGACTAACTGCATGAAAAAAGCCAGGGTTCTGATCTCAGGGATTTAGGAGATACTAGAAAGGAACTGACTTCCATCGGGAACAAGGATATTAACAAATGTATCTATATGAGAAGTTACATATTGAAGGTAAAAGAACCAAAGAGAACTTTGTTAGGTAGCTATGCAGAGGCACCATGCGTTCTAACAGGGACAGCGTTGTTTGTTCTTTTCTGGGATACAACCTGATTCTCTTTCAAGCTACCCCCAGTTCAAGCTGAAGTTGGCCTTTAATTATTTCATGTGGTAGTTCTAATTATTTTCTTATGACATGTTCAAGCAATACACTCTTGATGGATTATCTCAAGGAAAAAACTAATTCTATAATCATAATACAAATGCCAGTTT
Source organism: Fulmarus glacialis (assembly GCF_000690835.1). Lineage (NCBI taxonomy): Eukaryota > Metazoa > Chordata > Aves > Procellariiformes > Procellariidae > Fulmarus > Fulmarus glacialis. The sequence goes on along the minus strand of NW_009195276.1, from coordinate 2,276 downwards.
ATTGTATTTGACCTCTCAAGTTCTTCATATAAGTCTTTTGATTACGATTTTTAGAGCATCCAGTAATATTTACAAATGTTGTATGAACACACTCATGCAGACACACTTCTACTGAACCATGACGTGTAACCTTGTCTACAGGCAAGAGACTAACAAATTATTTTAATGAGCTTGTAAAGGAAATTCTGAAACATCATATCAGGTGAATACTTTGCAGAGCAGTAGATGCACAATCTTTTAACTCTAAAAAGACCTCGAAAAGATTACAAACTTGTCGCCAGAGACTAAGGAGGCAGTACCAATCGTTAGTTTCTGTAATAACTACTCTCATAGTCCGCTCTTGTTAACTACATCTTCCTCCTTTCTGGTCCTCTAGTATCAGTTTTGTATTTTTCCCATGTGATTTAAAATGTTTTACACAGAACATCATAGTGTAGTTCACTGTTGCAATCTAGCATTTTCTCCTTGTTTTTCTGGCATCAAAATAATTTTCATTTCTGTACTTACCACTCGCAAGACACGTCCAATGCTAGCTGGATCACGTTTAAGACTGTCATCCTTACTTTCTAAGGCAACCTGATTTGTACTTGCTTCTGCTTATTTCCAGTCTCTTCTCACTGATATCCCTGCCACTGTAGCTCTGTTAAAAACACAAACCAAACTGCTCCCTTGCATCCCTCGACACTGGGCCATAATTCCTAGGCTGTTAATCCATAAATCACTCACTCTATTCAACCTCTTCACGTAAATGTATGCCTTTAAGGAGGCCTATAATCACTAACGCATCCATACACTTAAAAATAAAATGCATACCAAAAAGCGGAAGGCTAATAATCATTAAATTATTGCCCTTTTTTCCCCACTGTTTTGTTGTTCCTTTCCCTGAGTGCACCTGGATAATCTCCAAATATTAGAGGTTGTCCCTGACATACTACTACACAACAAATCAATTAAGCAGATCTATAATTATGAGGCAAACTTTTCTGTTCATTTTGAAATTGACATAAAAATAGAAGTTTGACCTTCAAAAAGATTTGTTTTTTTCCCCTCAGGTGAATTATTTTATCTGTTTTGATTATCATCATAAGTGGCAGAGGTTTGAAGCTCTGAAGTATTGCTTATTACTACAACAACTGAAAGGCACGACTAAAGTTATAAGTTAGTCTAATACGCAGGGGAAGAAAATCACAGAAAAGATAAAAGTATTTCTAGAAGGACAGGTTCATAGTTATTCACTTAAAATGTAAGAATGGATGCTTATTTATATTTATACTGAGTAGACAAAATATATTGCTAAAACATTTTATATATATCTACACACATTCAAAGCACCTTCATAATCACCTTCATGTATGTCTTGCTTTCCAGTTTATTAATTTTTTTAACGTCTTTTTAGTTACGCCTACATAAAGATGACTTTTTAAAAACTTGCAACTGCAATGCAACTGTAGGAACTGAAAATTTAAAAAGTGAGAGTTGCATGGTATCTAAATTAGAAATGTAATGACTGTCTTAAGTTCAAAAAAGACCCCAGAAATCTAATTCTTTAGAACGGGGCAAATTCCTTTGTATGAAGAATACAATTAACCTTTACGGGCCTTCGATTGACTCTCGGTGCCTTTCAATAAGAGACAAGGATGGTGAAATTAAACGAGCAACATACTTTTCCATGTTCCTCCAGAGAACTATCATGCAACTTTCAGACCCCCTTAAACTGAGGATTTCCCCCCGAATCTCCCTCGCCCGACTTCAAGCCAGCGGCTGGAGTCCTTGCTCAGATTTCAGTTTTCTATTCACATGATGATCCGACAAACTACTCCAGTACTCCACCCTCCCAACACCCGGTGCTCCACGGAGTTAAAATTAACTTGGTGGTTTGGGTTTGTCTACGAGTAGAAGATCCTCCCTTGCAAAACAATTGTGTGTTCATCAGCTTCAGCGGCGAGCTCGGCTCGCCCCCCAACACCGCCGAGCTGCCACGGCTAAGCCCTCAGAAGAAAAACAAAACCTTGTCTCAGATAATGGCTTTACTGTACTTACTAAGAAAAAAAAAACGGAATGAAAGGCATTTGATTATTTTCAGCCACTTGAAATTCAAAAAACCCTAAACCATGGTATATCGCATGTCTAAAATCCCTAAGTCCTTGAGGTTTTGAAGTTAGAGGAGAAAACCTCTGCAAGCTGCGCCCATCGCAAGTTTCGCACGGCGCCGTAGTCTAATGAGCGCCGACACTGAGGCGACGGACAGGTACGCCCCGCCAACAACCCACGGGCGC
>NW_009195275.1:3271-3584 GCF_000690835.1 Fulmarus glacialis | reverse complement strand
CCCTCGCCAGCGGGCACCCCCCTGGGGAGCTGGCTGTTCTTCTCCAGAGCCGGGGAGCACCAGCGACGCACGCTATAAATCAGGGTAGGAAATCGACGCCCGGCCCCTCGCTCGCTGGGGAAGGTTAACAGTCAGACCTTGTTTTGGGGGAAATTCTTTTCACATGAGCTTCCCCTGTGCAAACCGCCCAGGCTTTGCCCCTACATGGCCAGGCACAACCGTCCCCCAGCCCCAAGGCAGCCGGAGCGGAGCATCCCGGCACGCGGGGCTCGCCATCCTGCCTGAGCCCGCCCACCGCAGCATTGGGCACACG
>NW_009195275.1:0-2995 GCF_000690835.1 Fulmarus glacialis | reverse complement strand
TGTTTGAGCAGCGCTGGCCAAGTCTCTATAAATTACTTCTTAGTCACCCAGACTAAGATCTCCGTGCCACATCTCAAAAATAGCTGTAGGCTGAGAACAGACTTCTAAAAAGCAATTAAAAAGACCCAGAAAGTAAACAGAGCAGGGTGAAAACCCAGAAGTCTCTGAAGTCGGAGCTCTGCTGGGTCTGCTCATAAATGCCATGCAATTTTCTATCGAGGGGGTCGGAAATAAATCAGGGCACTTGTGAAGAGCTCGGCAAGGTGCATTTGTCACGCCGGACGTTCCCGGGCTATCAAGAGGAGAGCGGCTCTGCAGGCAGGCAGGATCGCCTCCATCCCCGCGAAGGCAGGCGCGGGCACAGAGGAGGAGGAGATGGCGTCAGCGGCTGCGGCCCTTCGGGGGCTTTGTTTGCTTGTTTGCTTCTTCCGTTTGTTTAGTCCCCAATTAAAAGTAGCAGGAGCGCTGCATTCAGGATGAGCACTAGTGTGGGTCAGGACCCGCATGCTGCCGGGGGGCCTGCGGATGCTGCCGGGGGCTCGGGGACACCCCTGTCCCCAGCCCTGCAAAGCCACTGGAGACCTCGCACGAGGCCCCACCAGCACGTACCAGACCCTCCTCTCGCAGGTGACCCGCCAGCTGGTGATCCAAGGGAGGAAGCATCACTTCCCGAAGACCTGAGGAGCATCTGGGCTCCCAGAGACGTCGTGAGCAAGCCCGTGCCCCAGGCAGATGTGCCACATCTGCACTGTCCCCCACGGGGGGGCACCGAGCTCTCCCCACGGCCCCCAGCCGCTTCCCAAGGCTGCCTTTGCCCAGGGACCCAGCAAAGGAGCCTCCGTGAGGATCTCACCAATTGGTATTTCTGGACTCCTCAAACGTGAGCTCGCACAAACACTAGTGCTGGATTGAGACCCAGCACTTGCGCTGTAAAATTATGCCCTATCAACAACTATGCTTCCTCCAGAGGAATATAGTATGTGGTTTAATGACTCCAGTTGGCTTTAAAGCCTGAAATACAATTGTGCTGCCTGTGGCCAAATTTCCACTCAGACAATTTTTAAAAGTGCAGTCGCACGTCTAGGCTTACGGGTGTCTGGATGCTCGTCCTCAAAGTCCCCACGGGAGCTGACAGCCGGTGCCCCGAGCGCTCAACACATCTGTGCTGCCCCTGCTCAGCCCCAGGAGGTGGGTGACAAGGTGACCCCGGGAGCTGGGGGTCAGTCCCCTCCATCGGCACAGGACCGTGGGCTCGGGAGGGTCACTGGAGAGGTCCCAGCACCCACCGCAGCCGGGTGCTCTGCAGATGCAGCAGAAGATGCACCGGGACACAGCAGCCTGCGCATCCACCACGGTGCCATGGAGAGCGCCAGGGACGGGGTCGGCAGGCAACCTGACATCCCACGGGTGGGGAGAGCAGCAGTGTCGCAGGCAAAGCTTGGACCGCAGCGCATGATCCTCCCCGCTGAGATCCGCACGTGCTGCCTGGGCAGGCAGACACCATCATCTCATGCAACTAGTTTCCACTTGCGTGGAGGGGAAGAAACCACCTTGGAAGAGCCGCTGAGCAGAACAGCAGGGCTATCTCCTGACGGGAAGTTAGTTGAGAGCAGGGAAGGTTGGTGAACCCCTGGCCAAAGCCAGCTCTGCTGAGTCAGCACTGCAGACGAAGCCCGCAGCGGCGCAGATGGGCACGGTTAAAGCTCCTCTTTGGGGGCACATTCACTCACCTGCCCCACAGCCAGGGTGAAGAGCAGAACGCCGGACACCAGAGCCCCGTCCCTCTGCACCGTAGCGAGATGGAGAGATGCCCACCACCGAGCCCCCCGTGCTCGCCCGGCCGGGGGCCCCGCCATGCCCTGCCCCGCTTTCCCCTGTTTTGCAGCAGCAGTGGCAATCAGAGCCAGAACACCACCCCTTCCCGATTCCACCTGCCCCACCGAATTGCAGAGCAAAATGCCCAAAACACTTTATTCCCAGGACCAGCGGCGGAGAGCGGGACCTAATTTGCCGGCACGGCTCCGCATGGCTCCATCCTCCCTGCTCCGGTGGTGGCAGCGGCTGGGGCAGAGCAAAAACGAATGAGGCAGCGAAGACAAACATTTTGTCAGCGCTGACAAAGGTGAGCTTTTATTAAAGCAAAAAAAAAAAAAGAAAAAAAGAAAAAAAGAAAAAAAAATTAATTGGGACAGCGTCCAAACGAGCCCTCGCGATGAAAGAGAGGGCGCAGCGGGGAGGCAGGTGTACTTACCCGCCGAACGAGAGCCATCTAAAGCCGACTGCAAGCAGGTAATTTTAGAGACAATGATTTAGAGCGAAGCACAGAGAGGATTTCGGAAACCATGGCACCGGGTCCCCACGGTGCTCATTAAGGTTGTACAGATTGCATTTCCCATCGCCCCGCTAGCCCTCCAAAGTGCCTGTTATTAATTCATAAAAACATTGCAAGAGTGATTGAATCCAATGATTACTGGAGCAGGCAAACACAAGAGATGGTAAAATATTCTGTCTCTCTCTATCAAGGCTCTCTGAGCACAAAAAAAAAAGGGAAAAAAAAAAAGTGTTGTGAAATATTAATCAGAGCTGTTTGCCCCTGGGCAGCAAGCGGGGAACGGTGCAATCAATGTAGCGCGAGCTTTCCCGGTGACATCTATTTGAGAAGCTGATTACTGTGGGTAAACATAACTAAATATTCTGGATCTTTGGATTTCACCTCTAGTGTCGCCACTAAAATCCGATTCCCTTATCATCCCGCCGCAGGCGCGGCCCGGGGGGATCGGCGGCGGGAGGGGCTCTGGCGGGGGTTGCTTCGATTGCATTATAAACATCAGCCCGGGGGATGATCGCCTGAAAGACGTTGCAGGAGCCCCTGGCAGACCAGAGGATTTATTGCCCGCTACGATCCCTGAAAGTGTAACTAATGGATTGAAGACACATAGGGAGTGCAAACAATTAATAGAAAATTAAGAGAAAGCCGGGTACTAGCACCGGTACA
>NW_009195274.1:4748-14256 GCF_000690835.1 Fulmarus glacialis | reverse complement strand
GGATGGGGGGGGTGAGGGGGGTGGCACAAAAAGTTAGTTCACACCTTTTAAAGATGACTTTTCACTACAGAAGTCAGTAGAAAGGGGGAGTTTTACAATCTATTTTAATGTTTCCCTCACTAGACTGTGTACTTTAAATGCTCCCTCCTCAACTTTGAGGATAAAACAAATTAGAATAGAAATTCTCTGTTAAGGTCCAGTGTGAATGAGCAAGAAAGGAAAGTTCTGTTAAAAGGTAAGATTGCTGAGGCAACCAGGGAAGCCAATCCTATAAATGTAAGCTTTGAAAAGCACTGGAAAATTCATCTCCGTGTTTCTAGTCATAGCTTCAAAGAAAATCACAGGGTAAGAGATACTGCATTCTTGTCAACAATTGCAAATGTATTGGAGCATTACACAGTATAAGCACATTTCAAATTACTTTTAAAAATGGATATATGGAAGATTTGTAAGTGAAGAGAGGATGCAAAACTGTTTCTGTTGTGTCCTACCCATTCAGGAGATGAAGGTATCTGCTGCAGCATAAACATGAATCTTTCCATTTGAGCCAAGGATATGCATAAACAGAAGTTCAAACATTTGGAGAATATCTTTGATCACCACTTACAGGTTAAAAGGAAGTTAAAAAAAAAAAATTGTATCACTTTAACACAAAAGATACTAGTGCAACCAGAGCAGTTCTAATTATATGTTGCTATTGGCTAGTCACACTTTGCACAGAAAAGCTATTAAAAAGAACAAAATACATTGGCTGCAAAAAAGGAATCTATTCCCGTTTCTTCATGGCTCTGAACGGTGACAGAAGTCAATCCGATCAGAAAAAAAGTCAGAAGGCAGCCAGTCATTTGCCAAAGGCCTTGCAAAGGAACAAGAAGAAATATCAAAGGAGAGGCAAAATGCACACGTTATTACATCAAAGTTTACCATGAAATAAATGTTACTGTTGTACAGAAACACGAGTTGAAAATGGTTTAAATATGCAAGTGGCGACATTAAGAACTAAAATGAGCAATCTGTTTAATGGACTCAGGCCCTTTTCTGATTCTCTGTGGTATATAAAAAAGTTAAGAGATGCATTTATTTTACCTCCTTTTAAGTGGCAGTAATGTTTTATATTTTCTTCCAAGGCCTATTTCTACAGAAATGGAAGGAATGGAAGGAAGAGTATTATAAATTTAATATAGTAAAGAAAAGCCTTTTCTTCTTTTTGAATGCAGCGTGTTTTTAAAACACACTACCAAATACTGAAGACTATTTGCAAAGGAATGAGCACTGACCGTCTTCCTGTCCCCCCACCCATCCCATCCAGGTTCTGCACCTTTTAAAACACCTAAGGAGGGGAAAAAAGAAAGTCATCATTGCTCTTCACAATCTCCAAGATTACTGAGTATTGCCAAGCATTCACTGCGCTGAACCTGTAACTTTATGGATAAAGCCTATGCCAGGATGATGAGCTATCAGAAGCATGATGGAAGAAAATGGTAGTTTGACTTGCATTTAAGCTGTCATTGCTGATGAAGAAAAAGAGACCGAGTTCTGGCTCCCTGTGCACTCACTCACTGTATTATCCTCTTTATTGTACTAGCACAAGCTGTCTTACATCTGCACACCACTAACAGCTTGCTTCCTCCCCTGCTTTCTCCTCTCTTTGCAGCACTCAATTGTACAGTCCCAGCCCATTTCTTGCACCACCTCTGGAGCTCATGAAACACCTTGATGAACGGATTCAGTGTATGAAACTGGCAGAACACTCTTCAGTGTTTGTTGCAGGGTTTTGTCTCAGTAAAGAGAGTCAGATATACTTACAAATTCAGTAGCTTGAGAAAAAAAGCATGGCTGAGAACAGAACTTACTTTTTTTTTTTATAGCAGGAGGCATTTAGATTGTTTCAGTCCATGAAATGCAGCTTGCTGTAAGCGAAGCAGCAGTAGTTTTTCGGGAAGGGAGGGGGTGTTCCCACCATTTGGACACATTATTTTTCAGCTAGATCACTTCACACTAGCTCACTATCTGACCATACAGTGACTTAGGCAGCAAAACACCAAGGTGAGGAAGGAGTAGGATTCTTTTTTCAGTTGCCTTATCAGCTTGCTTAAATGTCAGACTAGGGCCTGAATTTTCCTTCCAAACTTTGGGAAAAAAGTACTTAGTCTTCTGTCTTCACACATCCCTCCACAGAAGGCAAGCAATGGCTAGCAAACTAAACAGCAACTGAGTGAAATGGTGGTAAGGGAAGGCTAATTATCAGGCTCGATTGTCACTATCAGTCTTTCCATACGAAAGTAATATATGTCTGCTTAGCAACAAGTCAGGCACCACAGTTTTTATTCCTGTCTATTCTGTGTACAAAAGACTAACACACAAAAAACCCCACAGGTGGTAAAGAACAATACTGTTTTCAGTTTCAGTATTCAGCACATCAGCCACTGCTGCGCGTAAAAATTATTTTGTAAAAAACCAGATGTGTAAGCTTCTCTCCTAGTTACTTGTGAGATGAAGGTAACAAGCCCTTCATACTCTCCGTTTATCCTTAGTATTCAGTTCTGTATCCCCTGAAGCTGCTATAAAAGGAGCAATTTAAAACATCAATCCCAAAGTCAGTTTCCAGAATGAACAGGCTGGTTTGACAAAAAAAATTTGGAAGAGAGAAAGGTGTAATATAGCTGATATGTATATCACCTGCAGTTTTCCTAAAAGCATAATCCTAGGGGAAAAAAAATTCTCATGTGGTAAATTGGGCCAGTACTTTTATGCACTGAATACAAGTGCGTGTATGCACAAGTGCAAGAACTGCACTTGTAACATCAGATTTACTTCCATTCATTTTTGCTGAGAACCTCTTGGCTTTTGCACCCAATGTTACTCTTTGTTTTTTCTACTCTTCAGGCATTTCACCTCATCTACAGCTAGTTCTTGCTGCTTTCTCCTGGGCAACCCTTCCTTAACAGCTAATATTTGTTTAATTAGACAACAGCCTTAACGGACAATGTCCTATATTAACTACATTATAGCTCCATTTATTGGAATAAAAAAGTCAGGGGATTGGCTTATACAGGAATAGCTGCAAGTAATGGGTGAACGGAGAATGCCACTGGAATATTTACACTGCCTAGCAGACTGAAAAAAAAAAAAAAATCAGCTGGCATCAAAATTTCTGGCTAACGTATGCCTAGTGAGTTTTAATGTTAAGGAACATCCACCATTCCTCAACGTTACTAGCGTTTTGGTAAACAGAACCTTCCATTTCCTTTCTGACCAGAGAAAGCCCTGAAATTTAAATTTTTGAACGATGGCAAACTGTAGACCTTTAAAAAGTAGTAACTCCAAAAAAAATACATGATGAATAAACATGTAATACCTATAATGATTAAATAGATTTGTCCTGAAAGTTGTGCATCACATGCGAAGGAGTTCAGTTGAAAAGTGTCTGCATTTCAGGAAATAGCTTTTTAAAGAAAGAATAAACAGCCCCTTGTGGTATTTTTGAAGATAGGTCAGTTCTGAAGCTGAGTCTGTGAAATCGGTTTGCAACTGAATCATATGAGGGTGAGTTAATTCTATGTATATACAAAAAAATCTTTTCCACAGAGTTGTGAAAAAACGAAGTTTGACAGCAAACAGGAAACATTGAGCTGATCGACATACCCAGGCAAACAGAAATTCCAGTAGGACAAAAACCCCAAGAACAAATAATTAAGCCTAATGGATGCGTGATCACTGAAGTGACAACACAGGGGATAATACCCTCCTCCCATTTACAGGAGAAATACAATCCATAATAATTATATTCCATAACATATATAATTAGGGTAAACACAGAGGATAGTCTGCTAGCTTTAAGTCTGTTTTGCCTAGGAAATCTTTGAAAGAGCCTAACCTGTTGCAAGGAGGATCTTAAAATTAGCCTACCATTAATGTTACACGCAGAGCCAATACTACTACTGACTGAAGATACCCGATTATTGTTTCTCCCCTGATGCCTTATGCAGAAAAGATCACAGATGTTTGCTAAAACAAGCTGGCTATATTTTAGGTTATGAAATCCCCTCTTACTACCAAAGCATAAATTTTGGTAGCATCTCTCCTGACTGCTGCCTGTAGGACAAACAGGTTTGGATTCAATGAAGGGATAACCCTCCAATCAAAATTTAAGAGGAAATCCTAGGTTTAACTCTTCAGTTTCTTTACAAATGAGGCTGTAGGAAATACATTGTCAGAACAGTTAAGCATGAGCAAACCAGCCCTGAAAGACCTGGATTCTGCACTGGAGTTTCAGTTCGTCATCAACATGGTCTTCACTAGTTTTAGGAAGATCCCACCCAAGTTTGAACAAGTTATGATAATCATACAGAATTGTTCTGCAAATACACAAAGCACCAGAAATAAGTCTGCACAAGAAGTGAGAAAATGGAAGTTACATAAACTCAAGATTTTGCAATTTGCAAATTTGATTTTGCAATTTTAATCATGCAAAGTTTATAATGTGTTGTTTTAACCAAAAGCTTGCCTTGTTTTCTGACTGTAATCATTTGGTCTAATAAAAAATACTGCTTCTCCTTACATACCTATCATAATTATTTTAACATGTGCTTCCTGAATATAAATACAGTCAAAATATATCAGATGCATTAACATCAAATCCAAGTAAAAATACATGCAGTTTAATTATCTCTCTCCCCCCCTGCTTCAAGTGCAATTTTACCAACTGATGCACTAACTTGTATCCACAAGCTGATTTCTACTATCCTGAATGTCAAGTCACAGGGAAGTACCAGTCACAAACAAGAATAACAAACCACAATAAATTACAATGGAACATACTTTCCATGAAAAAAAATCTAGCATAAGGCAGGCCAATTTCAAAGGAGTGTGTGACACTAAGACTGTATTTTTAATAAAACAATTGAAGCACTTCAACACAGTTATTACAAACATTTGGTGAATTAAGAGCTAGAAAGCCTACATTGACAATTAAATAGTATCTATTCCACTACAGTGTTCACTATCTACCAATACAGTTTTTCATAAATTGTTGCTTGGGGTCTTCAGCTTTTTTTTTTTTTGGGGGGGGAGAAGATGATCACATTTTTTATTTAAAAAGCAATATTAATTAAGCAATTTTTTACCCCTTCCTTTGGATCTGTGTGAAGCCCTCCACCTGCATGACCATGCCAACACATTCTCTTTTCTATCAGTCGCCACCTCGGGAGGATCTGTATGAAAATGAAAAGTCAATTTGCAAGAACCTCAGGAAACATGCATGCAAAAGCCAACAGAAAGAAGAACTACTGGTCTGTTTTCCCTCCCTCATCCTCCAACTGTATCAGCTTGCTTTAATAAAAGATATTAGCTCTCTCTAAAAACCTTGCCTTGCTTAAGGAAACAACAGTAAGAAAGGGACTATAAATCTAGCAGTATAGTAAAGAGCATGTTCCAAGCAGCCAGGAGCTAAAGATAACAGAGCCTTAAATATTTCAGTTAAAAGGACACCTGAAAACTGAAAAGCAGACTAAACAACATAGAAAAGAAATTAAAGTTTTGGAGCATAACTGTACTCAGGCACGTTAATAAATAAAGTGCAACACACTTAAGCAATAATACTCTTTCCATGTACATAAAGAATAACTTTACTTGGGGCAAAATAAATAGATAAATCCGCTTCACACTTCTCTTTCCTATCAGGATGAGAACAGCCTACTGGTACCATATGACAAGTACAGGTACAAGTTAACCTGGTCCAGAGCCCCTGCTGTAATCCATGTACAGCATGTACAGGTGCAGTTAGGAAAAGAACCTGCTTTTTAAAAACAAACGCTCACTTCTCTTAGCATGTGGCCAAGATTCCCTGCTAAATAAATACAGAGAAAATTTCTGAATTTATTAATGCATGTAGAAGTACTAAAAATAACAACTCACTACCACTAGGCGTTTCTCCAAGTTCAGTTTCAAAGTGCCTGCCACAAACAATGGACTTGTTAAAGCTTTTCAAAAAGAGTCTGCATTTTGTTTAAAAGACTTGCTAATGTTCACAATTTCCAGGTTCAAGTTATGTAAAAGCTCTTTAGGAATCTCATTTTATGTATATGGCTTGATAGCAGATCGCAGGGTTTCCCAAATCAAAATTTCACTTTTCATATTTTAAAGAAAATTATAAAAACCAATCTAAGTAGATTTCATGCTTTCAAGTCGCAATGACCCTCAAAAGATTTAGCTGCTTAAGTCAATTCTATGAGTGGTTATTTTTTTATAATAAAGAAAACGAAAAACAAGACAAATACATTTCCTAGCTTCATTCAAGCAAAGTTTGTTAGAAATGTGTCGTAAGTATTCCATGAACAGTAAAAATTGCATCTTCCTTATGCTTACATTAGTGTTAAGGCAAGCAGACCTCATAGGAATAAGGCATCCTGGCACTCAGAACGATGAGAATAAATTTCCGTGGTTTCTTGATATTCCACAACCTAAGCAGAATTTTGAAGTAATAAAGCCCTACATACTCAAGGAAAACTCACAGCTTTCTATGCATTGGTATTTTCTATGCCTGACAACATGAATCTAAATATCAACACACAAAACCTGCCTTGTAAGTTACCGTATTATCATTAGTTTCTAGAAATTCAAAAAGACTTCTTGAGGAGAGTGCAACAGTCTGAAGCTTCTAAGCAAAGTTATCTCCTTTTCTAGAGGCAGAAACATAACTTGCCATTTAACGTGCTGCACTTCAAAACTGTAAATAGTGAAATTAAAAAAAAAAACCAGCAGACTAAATTCCAAGGGCTTGAGTTTCCTCTTACCTGCAAGTAGGAAGAAAATCAATTTATACCTACCTCTGCAACCTCTAATAATGGCCTTGAATAATCTCCCCCCAGACTGTGCCATGATCTTTGCTTGCCGATTGGTGGAACCTACAGAATAAAAAGGGGGAAAAAAATGTGAAAATGGAGTCATGCAGAACATGCACTTCACATTCAGAGAATATTCACCTAGTTTATGTAAACAAGCACAACATGAAAACAAGGCAGATGGCTTTGTTTTTTAACAACTGACCACAGAAAAAGAAAACTGGTGGGGAGCAGCTGTAAAATAAATTACATTCAACCATTAAAAATGCTAAGTGACAATGAACCTTTCCCTTCCCTGAATTCCCACTCCCATCAGACTTCGTTTCTTTTGTACCATGAAAGCCCAAAGTTTTCCCTTTCCTCTCATTTTAATTTTCTCCCAGGTTGTCTTCTGACTTCTTTCAAATATTCTTTTGTTCTGTTTTTCATTATGAATTGTTATTCTTATGCTTATAAGTTCTTCCATTTCCAATTCCTCTTAGCTCAGCTCATGCCATGCTTGCCTCATAGACCACAAGGCTAATCAAAGCTACAGCTCTTGACTGGGAAGCACTGGGACAATCAGAAATTAGAGCATGGCTGACTACAAGTTTTAGGTAGGCAGGACATAAGATACCCAATATTCACGTATCTGTCAACGTATCTTTAATAGATATACTGCTAGGCACCAACTGTAGCATGCTTTACATGTTACACTGAAAGCAATTCATTTTCCATGAGAGTTTCAAAGGACCATTTATTTTCCTTAGATGGACTAGCTGGCAGTGCTTCCCCAGTGGCAAAACAGGGACCTCTCTTTTGGTTAGCAATGATGGTGCCGCATCATCTTTGACACATTCAATATTACATCTTTTACTGCTCTGTTGCAATATTAACCATACACCTCACACTATATAAAAATCACTACCACAGAGCAAAACAATGAAAGAACGGCTCATCAGCTCAAGGCAAAGGACAAATGTCAAAAAGGAGAAAGAACTTGATCATAAAAAAGGGTATTTTTAACCTTGACAAAGAGCAGCACCATCATGTATTTTATACCTTGCCTTAAACATTCCTTTGCTCTTGTCCTAAGACACGTACCAGAAGTCGTAATTTAGTCATTTTTAGGAAAATGAAGATCATTCCCCCACAAGTCACCACACGGGACCGGCTTATTTCAAACATTTCCATTATATGACATGACATACAGAGAAAGAGTAAACATTAGAACTATACATTTTACACTTAGTAGAGCTAACTGGCCTGCATGAACTGCCCTGATGCTTCCAAGACCTGGGTTAAATGAAGGAGCCACATTTGTAAGGCACTTCATTGTAGATACACTCATAACTTTACAGTTTCATGTCAGCACAGAGGATTCCATCTAAACTAATATGCCCTCCATATGAACAGTGACAGTTTCATAAACAGAAAATATGATGGAAAAAGAGAAGGACTTAAAGATGCCTCAGCACATCCCAAGTTACTGCAAATTAATGTAATTGTTAAAAAGGCATGGTTATTTTGGATAAAAGTTCCCAGCAACATGCAAGAGGAGGAGTAAGCACTCCTAGCAGTAACCCCTGTTGTGACATCTGGGAAGTACCTAGAACCCAACACCAAATTAAGTTGTACAACCAATACAAAAGGCAGCAGTGTTCTCTAATTCAGCAAAGGCAGTCACATCAATACAACTCCACCTGCTTCACCAGTCAGAGGCCATTCAGAAGTATGGATTAAACTATGACAATTTAGAATTTATAGCGGAGAAGAGGCTTAATACCAACAAGTCCTACGTTCACACCAATGAGACTGAGTTCCTGACTCCTATAGCCTAGAGTGCAGTCAGTATGTTGAAACCCTCAGCATCTTTACACCAGCATTTATACTTCTTTAAACACATGATGCTGATAAAAGACTGCTAAGACACCATGTCAAAAAGAAGTTTAGGGACTGATGAACCACTGCTCACAACTATGCTTTGGCTTTTCTTAAGACAACACAGTTGGAACCTCTCCTGAGCAGTACCACTCTCTCCGGCTTGGCCTTGCAAGAAAAAAATCTTGAGTACTGTAAGAATTCAGGTATTTAACTCTGAAGGCATTTTTTTGTTGTTGTATATTTCTAGTACATGGAAGTAGACAACTAATGCTCCAACAGCTACTGGAAAGAAGCTCATCACTGTTCTGCTAGAACGTACTCATAGGACATAATAAAAATATTTTACTAATAATTCGTACCCTTTGACCCCAAAGTTTGCAAAATGCTCTTCTGACTGACATATGAGACAAACAACATCACAATAACAACTCCTATTGAAACACCAGCAGATCTGGTCTCAATTACTGCGTTAGACACCGTGCTTACTTGACTGAAGCTATAAACTGTCATGGGGTTAACAGATGAATACAGCAAAAAGATGAAAAGATTTGCACAAGGTACACAGGAAAACTTAAGTTCTTATTTTCAGTCTTGAGCCTGGAAGACTGGAGGTTTCAATCCTCTCCCACGCTCCTGTTGAACTGAAAGCCAACCCTCAGCAAAGAAATAAAGAATTAAACAAGGTGAACAATTTACTCCACTGATAAGCCCTCCGGCCATCACAGTATTGTTAGCTAAACTGCCCAAATGAGTGGGACTGAAGCTCACCCTGTCACTCTCCGCACACGCTACAGGCAGACTTA
>NW_009195274.1:532-4712 GCF_000690835.1 Fulmarus glacialis | reverse complement strand
GATCTAAGACTACAAAGGAAAGGCATACTTGAACCTTATTGCAACAGATCAAAGTAGCAGGTTATTGTTTTAAAGGAGCAGGAGCAAGTTCTGCTTATTTCTGAATTTAAGAAATTACGCAGGGAACTTTAATTCTGGCATTTCCTAACTTTTGAATGCCTGACTCTGCACCATTATGTTCTTTTAATGTATTTTTGGATATGATTCTATATACGCTAAAGGATGAAACAGATGTCTAGTACTGATTGCACATAGAAGTCATATTGCTGAAGTGTCATGACTGTTGGTAGTAGTTTAAATACTATAAATGCAAACAAACAACAGGGATTAAACACATTTGCACAAGGTCAAATCCACACTTAGAAGCTCCTCTCTGGAGTATGTTACATACTATTCCAGATGTACTGCGCTAATCTAATGGGGATGGGGTTTTTTAAACTAACTGTAACAGAAAAGCTGAAAGTAGGATTCAAGTACCTGTGCAGTATTCAAATCCCACTGTTAATTTTGCTGAGTTAGCAAACCAAGAAAAGATGAATAGTAAGGAGCAGAGGAAAATGAGAGAAAAAGTGAAAATATTCTGGCATAAATATAGACTAAACTGTCACCAATATGAACAATATAAACTTAACTGGAGTTATGTTTAACAATGGCCAACATGCAATTGCTCTGTACACATACCCAGAGCAAATGAAACCAAGGCGGCTAACAAAAAGATACCTTAAGGGGTTTCCTCCATAACATCTTACTAACACATCCTCACATTCGGCTTGTTTTGGTAAAACACGTCTCAATGGCAGAACAGAAAACCCACGCAGCATCACAGCAGGCACCCCAATGTACACCACAGCACCCCCTACTACAGGGAGTGTTGCTTACCCTGTGCCCCCCCCGTATTCCCTAAATGATTTTCAGATCAAGTTCCCATATTTCCATCTGTTCTATTTCATTACATATCCTTCCTCGCAACAATTTTCAGTATTATTAGATGTCCATTTTTATAGACAGACATATGGAATTGCTGATCTGTTCAGCAGCAATACTTCCTCTATAACGGGATTTTGAAAATTCAAGGAATTTCAAATACTCTGTTACAAAGCATACATCTGTCAGTAAAGACTGCTGACTAACGGAGACTGCTGATTAATAGTTCCCATACATCAAGCTGTTCAACTACACCATCAGAGTCTAGAGAACAGAATTTAGCAATGGACATGGACATGTGAAATGACGCCTGGACAATAAACATCAGTATAGTTTTACAGAACAGACCAGGCTTCAGGTAAAAAAAAAAAACAGGCAAAATATAAATTTAATGAAAATACCTGAAACTTGTCTTACAACCACTTCCAGAGCAAGAAGTATTATTAAATTATGCAGAAGAACACGCTCTTTATCACATGTCATGTGGCAGCTGGCAGGGCAAGATAATGCAAGGGGAAAAAAAAAAGTCTTCTATTTTTTACCGTTACACTTACAATAATTTACAAAGCCCTGCTTTCTACAACTGCCAAAATCCTCTCTGAAAGAAACCCCTCAGTGTATTTCTTGACTTACACAGATTCCTACTAAAGTAATTATCTTTAGTTAAAGGCTGTTGGGCATTTTCAGTCAAATGCTATTTTCCCTCCATTTAAGTTTTAGATTGAATAGAATTTGCCATTGCTTTTATTTTGGATGTGGGCAAACCGTTCTACAAAAAAACCCTAAGCTTCCCAGAAAAAAAACACAGTCTTTGTTTAGTTACTTTTCAAAGTTTACCAAGCAGGCCACATCCAACATGCCCATTCTCTCTGTTAGTACTTAGCAGAGATCCTAAATTCGAAACATGAGTTTTGACACGATGAACCCCTGCCTACTCCAACCGCAGGAGGGTGAACTGAAGAAGCTACGTTTACAGAAATACAAACTGATCTCAATATCAAGAAATGGAGTCTGATCACAGTTCCACAATATTTATGACACCTGTTTTCCCCCTCCATAAATTTAACTATTTTCCTCTCCAGGATACAAATGTTACACGTCTTATTACTCAGAAAAACAAGACTCTAATCAAAACTACTGAGAAATATAAGTGTGAGGGAAGAAAGACATGGATCTGTAAGGCAACAACTCTACTATATTTGAATCTCATAGTACTAAGTGCCACAGAAAATACATATATTGTATTATAATACAATTAAGCTTACGATTAATTGTAAGCTTAAAAAAAAGCTTACAACCGACACTAAACAATGAAGACCCAGGGATCAAGTATTGTATGGATGCAAAGTAAAGTAGAAGGATGACGAGCAAGCGTTTGAAATCATCTTTTTCAAAAAGAACGGTTAGTAACTTTGCTTTTACGGTCATATTTCACCAGAGCTTTTTCCTTCCTTTAACCACATTTCTTCTCATGAGTTAAGCTATGGCTATACTGTTTAGCAGTCCGAGCTGTAAAAGGCACAACTCGACTGACACAGCTATGCTGTCACAAACCTCTGCTATTTGTGTAGCTATACCAATAAAAGCAGAACTGTGGTCGTACAGTTGATTTTAGTCACAAAAGTGATTTTACTAGAAGCAGCGAGAATAGCCATGTCACATCAGATGTGCCCTCCCGGGAAGGCCCTTACTATTCAGGAACACTTTGGGGAAGACATGCCATTAAAGCCAACTATCTCGATTTCACAAGTCTCCCATCCCATGTGAGATTAAGAGGCTGGATCATAGGCATTTATTTCACATTTACTGCTCTTGGTTATATTCAACAAGCTAGTGCAAAATCTAACCCATATTTGATACACAGAATATAGCAATAAAGGTAATGTAAGAGCTTTCCCACACGCTAAAGTATATATACTAAGATGTGTCATCACACAGTAGCCTGGAGGCTTTCATGAGAACACATGCTATAAAACACTACTTTCATTAAACCTTATTCCCAGATGACTGTGAAGCATGCAGCTTCGGACCACGGCAAACAAGTTTAAGTTGTTTTAAATGCAAACCCAGGTGTGTTTCTTCAATTTTTTAATATATAGAAAAGCTTTCAGAATAAGGCCATTAAAAATATCTACAGTCCTCATTAGTGTATAAACATAGCAAAATAATTAACTAACAAACTAAAATAGGATGCACATACTTGCCCCCAGAAGATTTGTTAAATGCTGAATTACCTGATTTGTAAAAATCAATGGCTAATCACTCTAAAATACAACCTTCTGAAGTGCCTAGCCAAATTTTGACAGTCATTTTTGACAGGCACAATATTTCTTGAACTAGCTGAAAAATGAGAAGAAGAAAAAACAAAAAGGAAAGTGAAATTGCAGGACAGTGCACTTTCCTCTGTCAGCAAATTTAATTAAATGTTAAAAAAATCATATCAACTAGTCCCAAAATTTTGAAGGACATTATAACCAAAACCTCCAGAACACTAAGTTTGAGCCCCCTGCCAGATAATAATCAAATAAATCTGCACAACACACTTACATAAAATTGTTGTCTATTTGTCATAATGTGGCACAAAGTTTTTACTTAACAAAATTTAAGATCTTGCTCATGCATTTAATGAATTCTAATTTTCATACAAATAGAGCTTGATGCAGAAGTGAAGTAAAAATTAATCACCACACTGTAAAAAAAGAAATGCATAACTGACCACTTTCTAACACAGAAATGCCTAGAAACTAAAAGGCCAAAGGGATGAATACATATATATACTACAGACATAGCTTTAGCTTTCTAGTTCAGAAAATCTAGTGCAAATCAACGTTTAGTAACATGTGGCAATTAAAAATTATCAGCAAGAATTGGCATTTCTCCCATGAAAATAAAAACACTCAAAAGGAAAACAGGATTAAAATTAATACTTCTATACATCACCATGATAACATTGTTGGTTTTTTACTAACACCTGAAATGTTTCCAGGAACACTGGACAATACTGAGTACCCAGGTATTTTTTAATGTATCCAAATATATTTGGTCTGCATCAACTTCAACACTCAACTTCCTGTATTGCACAAGTTTCAAAATTAAAACCCCCCAAAATTTACTACTTCAGTCCTGCTCATCTTATCTACTAAGTAATATGAACTTGACCATAGTCCATGACAGAATTCTGCCTGTCAGGGGCAACTAATCAAGGCAGGTGACGATGAAAAGCTAATCATAAACAGCGGTACTTGGGGGGGGCGGG
>NW_009195274.1:0-207 GCF_000690835.1 Fulmarus glacialis | reverse complement strand
CAAAGGCATTGTTTTTTTAATGCTTGTCCACAAAAAGATGATCAAATGCTCGAACGCACCGTAAATAGGCAACGGTCACCTAAACACGACCGCAAGAGAGGGAAAGGTTCAGCCTGAAGTTGTCTGGGCCCAAACTTGCCCAAGACTTTATCAGTCACGACCAAACCACTCCCCACGCAGAGCGCGGAGCACCACGCCATGCCCCCA
>NW_009195273.1:0-9484 GCF_000690835.1 Fulmarus glacialis | reverse complement strand
TTAAGGACATGGTTTAGTGGGCATGTTGGGTTGCGTTGGGTTGACGGTTGGACTCGATGATCTTAGAGGTCTTTTCCAACCTTAATGATTCTATGATTCTATGATTCTATGAAATCTACAATAAATCTGTCCATGAGGTTCTCCGCTCTATCTTCTTTGTATTTTTAATCTAAAAATCCAATCTTAAAACAACTTGTACCAACTCATGTCCTATCACACCCTTCTCCTTTTCTCATGCAATAATATCAATTTCTGTAAATGAAGAAATGACAATAGTAGTAAATATCTGAAACATCGCCTTGTTTATTTGACTCATTCATTAGAAACTCTCTAGGACACACACCACATGCATAGCTTCCTATCTTTTAAGAATGGCAGATATCTCAAATGTACATAAAATTTATTTTAAATATTTATCTAGTTTATGAAATTCTCTCTCATGAGTTATCAGCCAGCATTAAGGCTGAAAACAGATAGTTTCCTGAATTCCAAAGGGTTGAGTTTCTGCAGCACCTAGCTGCAACCAAATGCTACATTCAGAACACATGAAAATTAAGCCACCATTTAAGAATATCTGCTTACACTGCCACTTGAGTTTAGGCAACTATTAAACACCACCCCCACCCCCCACCCTGAGTATCTCACATTAAGACCTATCCCCCTCTGTTTTGGACTTAAGCAAAAAAATCCAGAATTTTCAAGTATCTAAGTATCCTTAGAAACATAAAGTGCTCAGTACCTGTCAGAGAAACTACCAATAAACCTAAATTTAGGTTTCCAGGTTTCAAAAATGTGAATGGTACAGCCTGAGACTTTT
Organism: Fulmarus glacialis; assembly: GCF_000690835.1. Classification (NCBI taxonomy): domain Eukaryota; kingdom Metazoa; phylum Chordata; class Aves; order Procellariiformes; family Procellariidae; genus Fulmarus; species Fulmarus glacialis. The sequence continues at coordinate 8,667 of NW_009195273.1, read as the reverse complement.
TTCTGCTTGTTTTTTGTGGTTTTGACATTTTGCAACTAATGACCAAACTCAAGATTTGACTGATCTGAAGTCCAGATAAGACCGTTTTCTTACTGACTTCAACATACTCTCAATTCTGTCCTCTGTCTGCTATATGAAACACGCCACAACAAGAAATGATTGCTTTTGGGCTTACTAATGGCTTTTCTGCACTTGGTTTCATCTTCTCGCCATAAATCAAGTTCCAAGTGACAGCAGCCTTTTGCAAAAAAATCTCTGGCAACTTTTCAGCCTCTTAATTCGCTTTTCTTGAAAGTCATTTTGCTGCAGGTATAATGAAGAGGATTCCCCAGATAGTCTTCTTCCTTATCTATACAGCCAAAACCCAAATAAATCTCTGTGTGAACATTAAGATAGAGGTTGTCTATACAGATTTGTTTATCTTAGGAGCTGGGCTGATAATGCCATTTAAGACAAGATGATATATTTTATTAAAATAAATTACAGGCCTAGTGAAAGCATGATAGTGCAACAGCCGAAACAATGGAATATTGGGAGCTAAGATGAGCTTTTGAGCTTGGTACTAAGCTAGAAGCACTGAATTTCAACTGATTAAATAGAAAATGTACTTTATAACTGCCATTCATAGCAGTGATCATAAAAAATGGATTTCTTTACAAGGATATTCACAGTAATGAAGAACAGTTCTTAGCCAAGTTAGATGGGACACAAAAATATGGCTGCACTGTTCCAGGACAAATTTCTTTTTGAAAGGCAGGGAATATGAATGAGCACAGAAAGAACAAGACTATTTCATGTTCACATAAAAAATTTACATTGATTGAAAATTAAGAGAATTGTGAAGCTAACATATTCAGCATTGTCCTTTAAGTGATCTTTTTAAATTACTGTTAAATATAGAATAGAACAGAACAGAACAGAACAGAACAGAACAGAATAGAATAGAATAGAATAGAATAGAATAGAATAGATTGTTTCAGTTGGAAGTGACCTACAACGATCCAACAGCCTGACCACTTCAGGGCTGACCAAAAGTTTAAGCAAATGGTTAAGGGCATTGTCCAAATGCTTCTTAAACACTGGCAGGCTTGGGGCATCGACGACCTCTCTAAGAAGCCTGTTCCAGTGTTTGACCACCCTCTCAGTAAAGAAATGCTTCCTAATGTCCAGTCTAAATCTCCTCTGGTACAGCTTTGAACCATTCCCACACGTCGTATCAGGGGATCCCAGGGAGAAGAGATCAGCACCTCCCTCTCCACTTCCACCTCCTCTCCCCTTCCCGCCCCTCAGCCTCCTTTTCTCCGAACTAGACAAAACCAAAGTCCTTAGCTGCTCGTCATAGGACATGCCTTCCAGCCCTGTCACCAGCTTTGTTGCCCTCGTCTGGAGGCATTCAAGGACCTTAACATTCTTCTTAAATTGTGAGGCCCAGAACTGCACACAGTGCTTACGGTGAGGCCTCACACACAACACTGAATACAGCAGGATAATCACCTCTTTTGACCAGCTGGTTATACCATGTTTGATGCACCCCAGGATGCGGTTTGCCCTCTTGGCTGCCAGGGCACAATGCTGACTCATATTGACCCTGCTGTCAACCAGCACCCCCAAATCTCTTTCTGCAAGGCTGCTCTCCAGCCACTGCTCTCCAATTTAGACTTGTGCCAGGCATTACACCATCCCAGGTGCAAAATCTGGCACTTGGACTTGTTAAATTTCATCCCATTAATCATTGCCCAATGCTCCAATCTACCTAGATCCCTCGTCAAGGCACCTTGTCTCGAGAGAGAGTCAACAGCACCTCCCAGCTTGGTATCATCAGCAAACTTGCTAATGGTGTATTCAACCCCTGCATCCAGATCGTTGATAAATATATTGAACAGGACTGGCCCTAGAATTGAGCCCTGAGGAACACCGCTGGTGACTGGTTGCCCCATTTACTACAACCCTTTGAGCTTGGCCATTCAGCCAGTTCTTCACCCAGCACACCGTGAACCCGCTCATCCCACAGCTGAACAACTTGTCCACAAGGATGCTGTGAGGGACAGTATCAAAAGCCTTACTAAAATCTAGAAAAACTACATCCACTGCCTTCCCTTCATCCACTAGGCGGGTGACCTTATCATAGAAGGATATCAAATTAGTTAAACAGGACTTTCCCTTTGTGAACCCTTGTTGTGAACCCAACTATGCCTGATGATTGCATTGTTCTTTAAATGCCTTTCAGTAGTACCCAGTATGATCTTCTCCACAATTTTTCCAAGAACTAAGGTTATGCCCTTCTTGCAAATTGGAGTAACATTGGCTAGCTTCCAGTCAGCAGGGACCTCCCCCGACTCCCAAGACCTTTGGTAGATGATCGAGAGGGGTCCTGCTGGAACAATAATAACAGTAATTCAGATAATAACAATAATTCAGATATGTACTGTTGGCAATATCTCCTCAAATATGTCAATGCTATGAAAGACCACAATGTCATAAGCCAAGATTCAGGTGCATTGATAGTCTTAATGAAACACCTAGCTCTAATCAGTGCTTTTTGACTGTAATTGACTGAAAAGCTTATTGAAATGCTTTCACTTGAAAAATTACCTCATTATTCTGTTTTGCTGTCGTCATATTAAGCATGCACTGACACTATATGTCACAAGATGCATTCAATATGAACAAAAGTGCTAAAATGCTACTATTACTATCTAACATTTTACATCACAGTAGATTCTTTGTAGTAGTTTTACAGTAAAACATTTTAATGGAATAATTTAAATCACGGTGGACTTAAGACACAATTTTGCACATGATTTATCCATTTGTAAGTGAAGACAAAGAAATTTCATTTGCTACCGAACTAGTGAGTGGTAACTTTATTAATTTATTAACTTTATTTATAGCATCTTTGCTACAAAGATAAATAGAACAGTAGTAAGTCAGCTGCAGAACTTCACGTCAGTTTACAGCTAGCATTGAAATACCTGAAGTGATATAGATCATAGCAGGATTTTATATCCTGCCTAAACCTCCGAGTATTCATAAAAATTTCTCCCTCCTCATAGAGCCACTTAAATCACAGTTCTTTCAGCTTCCCACCACACTAATGCAATAAAACCTCCTTTGCTTTGTTGCATCAATTGAAAGTCATTGCTTCAGAATTGTTTTATTACTAGTCTAATAATCAAAATACTTTTGCTTTGACGAGATCCATTGAATTTCAGCTTCCTTTTAATGTTTATATGTTCGCCAAAAATATTTTAAATACTTTTGTATGTATTCTTCTTTTTAGTTTTTGCTTCCTATGTCAAATCTGTGAAAATTTAACAATCACAGTAATAAATACTATTTTATGACCAATTGCCAGGCTAAGCAAGCTGAAGTATTACACAAGCTTTCTTTAATTTCTAAATTACATTTTCAGATATATGTGAAAAAGCATTCTTAGTAGGCTTTTTCTGTATTTGAAGATTAGCACTTATTATATTAAAATGGATTTAATTTTACTGTCACTTCAGTACACTAGTGTCAAACATGTCCTACATTTCAGCAAACATTTCTGCCATCCTAATGGTGCACTTGATAAGACATGAGCATTCACAGAAACCACTAGCCTGGAAAGCTGAAGACAGACCTACTACATGAATGTCTTTTTCCAGTAATTGCCTTGGTTTTATTATGCTATATTAGGCATCTCATATGAATATTTGCTTTGATAACAATTAAATTGAAACTATCAAGCTGCTAATACTACTGGGTTCCTTACAGATGTGCTGACATTGTCAGGGGTTGAGCAACTAATCATTGTATCATCTCCTCAAACAGATAATCTAGAAATATGTTACTTTTTTTTAATAAATATGAAATATTGACATGAAAAAATTCCCTAGAATTCTGCTGTCAATTTAACTTTCATGTTGTGCAGTAATGACAATTACATTGCTAATTAATATCGTAAGAGTTTGTTAAGTGAGTGGACATACAGACAGATAAATTGCATGCAGAATTGAGGCCACAGATTATAAAGACAACGCGAAACATGGAATTTGATTAATTGCATTGGCTTTCATTAAGGCGTTGGCTTCAATTGAGACAGTGGTTGTAGGCCACTGAAGAATGAAAGCTTGCATAATCTTAAACCCTGATACTGAACTAATAGAACTCTACACAAGGCCAAGAGCCTTAAATGCATGCCTAATGACTAATCCCAGGAAAAGTGATTGCATTCTAAAAATTATTGGTCTAAGAAAAACTATTTTGTACTTATTGTTTGTATCAATGAAAATAGACAAATGGCCCACCATTTTACAAACAGATAAAAAAAAACCCCACAATGCAAATTTGAGTGATAGTTTTATTTAAATTGAATTACCTTACATCCAGGCAGAAACTGGAAAAATTTAGATTCTTTACGTATATACATAGACACATAGCGCTGCAAAGTATCAAAATTATAGCACAGAAGTCTAAAAAAAAAATCCTTATTCAGAACAGCTAGCATAGTTAATGCTCCACCTTTTCTTGTAAAGATCATACGTAATATCGTATCTGTGCACTTATACCTGGGTCAATCTTTGAGAAACCAGATCAAAATGGTAACCTATTGTATATAGCAGGTCATGGCTCTTCAGGATTAGGAAATTTCATTTTAATTCTGTGCTTACATCACCTGGTACTGGTTCTGCAAGGACAGACTGTCAGAGAAAATATTCCTCTTCTCGCTACTAATTCCTTTTTCATTGTTCTCATTGTCACTTGTTTCTGACAGATTTCTGATGATTTGGTGATGGCGGTCTGGGAAAAGGGACTGAATCATCATAGGTATCAACGAGGGGGAAAAAAGTATAAAACAAACAAGTGTTTTAAAACTGAACTGCTCAGGATGGCTTAGTTTGCATTTTTCAAGTGGCCAGCATATACTTACTCTTGTTATCAAAAATGCCTATAACACTATATGCAGTCATTAGATACTAGAATGGGAATACCCAAATGGGGTCATGCTAAAATTAGTCATCGAGCTGTTGTCTGGAAGTATTTGACAGGTGTACATTCTTAGCCAAAACTGTCCAGTGAAGAATTCTTTCAAGCTAAATAGAACTGCTCTGCTTTTGTCCGGTACTATTTCAATTCCTCTTCTTAGATCACAACAACTGCCAGACATCTATCTATGAACTAGCACCCACAAGTTTCTTTTCTTTCATAGATATATAATAAGAACAAATATCATATAGCCTAGCCAGCTTACTGATTTCAAGCCAATGTTTATCTCTTAGGACCATCCATACTGCCCTATAAATGTCAGGCATAAATAATTTTCTACTACAGTTAATACTTCAAAAACTAAAATTGATCCTAGGCACATGTACAAATACGTGAAACTGAACTGGATTAACTTTATAGCATTGTATGTAAAACAGAAACTTGGCCGGATTAAATTCAGTGACATATGAAATTCAGTGAGGAATAGAAGGAAGAAAAATAAACCTTTACAAAGACATAATGGTAGCTGGTATTATTAGTTGGCAGCAGGAAAACTTGTATGTTCATTGAGCAAATACAACTGAACAATCAATCACGTTAAAAGAATATGTAGGACAACAAGAAGTTGAAAGAAACTTCATGAGTAAAAAAAAATGTTTGTAGGGAATAAAGGACAGATTTCTCAAAAAAATCTGATGACTATGGATACCTTCTTAAGATATCTTAAAAGGTCTTATAAGTTGAGTGGCCTTCTCTTCATTTTCCAAAGTAACTAATATCTGAAAGTCTTGACTACAGGAATTTACATTGACAATCAAGAAATTTGGGATTGCTGTTTCATTCTTTTTTTTAAAGAGACTGTTCTACTTTTTGGAAGAAGCTTTCCAACGTATAGCTTTAAATTTATAATGACTGTAGCAGGTTCCTTATAATAAAATGGTTTGCAAGAAAAGGGAAAATTTGTACCTTTAAAACTAAGAAAAAATTTGTTAAATTTTGCATCTAGGGACATGAGTGGAAATATAAAGAAGTATTAACTATAAAAAACATGAGGTGAGGCACTTGCCAGAAACTTCTTACAATACTTATAGCAGTTATTCAATAATTTTCATGTATTTTAAATGACTACAAACATAGCTTTTTAAAGAACTACACAAAAGTCAACAACAGATAACTGTGAAATCAGTAAGATCAAGTATATACCTAGAAGTTAAACTCAATATCCTGCATCATACATTTACAGTAATAGACCCCTATATGTTTACTGATTGTTACAGAATTTATAAGGTGCCGTATTTTCTAAACCATTACCACTAGTTACCACGTATATGCCTGCACTTAAAACTTAACTTAAAACACACAGTAACTTATAAGTCAGTCATTGGAAATAGACTATGTATTTCACAAAACTATTCTTTTGTATCCTCTTCTGGCTAGTGGTTAAATCCCACCACCCCATCTTTAAAAAGATCAATAATTCATTAAGTATTTCAAATTACACTGCACGAAGACAAATGTTTTATTTGCCCAACATACATTCACATACCCAAAGAAAATATTTCAAAATAGTTTCTAATGTTACAGCTAAATATTTCTAATGCTGTACTACTTTGTAAGCTATATGAAGAAACCTGCATGCCATTCTATAACTGCCTGTAAGTTTTTTCTTAAGCTTAAGTTGTATTGGCTACCTCCTTTTGTTTCACTATTTCACAAAATCCTTTTGTGTGAATTGTCAAGCAGCTGTGTTTTGTTCCTTAATTTTCCTTGCACAGGTCCCCAGGAGAGACTTTACAACATAAACTGCAAAGTACCATTTTCACAGCAGGAACAACAGTGTTTTTCTTGAAGAAGAGGCATAATAAAAATAGGACTGTAATGAACATGCTAATTCTGGTCACAAGGTGCTATATATAGCATGATCACTGAAAGTTCAGGAGGTTTGGGGGAAAGATATTCCTCTGGCTCTTCAAAAGTCTTCTCATGCAATATACGATTGAGATAAATGTCTTTCCAGTGTATGACGTTCTCACACATATTTTCTTGCTTTTCTTGTTTCTATTCATTCCACTTTCAAAAGCCTGTCCTACTAGCAGCCCCCTGCCAATAGTCACCGTGACTATAAAGCAAACAGTTAAGTCAGATAAACAGTGGTATACATCGTTTATAGAGCTCCAGCTGCAACATGGCAAATTTCTCCTACCATACAGCTAATAGCCAGAATATGTACAGTCCTTCCTCCCATTCGTCTAGAAATGAGAGACATCCCACAGCACATTTTCCAATATTATAGCCGTGCCACTCCATTTGTCTAATTTCCATGCCCTCAAAGATAGCTGTCCCAGATGACAGATTACTTCAAAATAGTTCCTTCTCATTTCTGTACTACTGAGTACAGTGAAAATACAGAAATGAGCTTCTATTATCATTGAATCTATTGCTAGCAGCAGAAACCAAAAATGTAGCACCTTGAATTCATCATCTCTGTTTTTTGGGTTTTTGTTTGTTTGGGTTTTTTTAAACAGTGTGGAAATGTTCTGCACTTCTGAGAGTCTAATAAAAATCACCTCTCTCAATTATTTCAATCTCAATCTCTGTGTGGATCAATGGTCAGGGAAACACTGTTCAGTAAATATTTCACTTTTTATTTTATGCAGCAATGACTGTTTGACATTAAATCAATCAGTTTCTAAAAAGCATAAAAAGGAATAACTACACTGGGCACTTCCCATAGAAATTTTACTTTAATTTTTCCATCCTTATACAGTGCCCATGCTACAAAGATGCTATATGTCAATATTTTTATAATGCACTGTATGATCAACAATGATAGAGAAAACTGTGGGCTGAGAAAACAAACTGCCTTCTGCTTAAGTGCCCTGTGTAGTCTCTCTATTTTCTTCCCAGACAGCAAAGAAAACAAAGCAAACAGCAGTGGTAGTAGAATGTACTTAGGATCTTCTCCATCCTTGATTTGTAGCAGCTAAAATTGATTTAGTGAAACAAACAAACAAAAATTAATATAGCTAGATACTTAACTCCTGTGAACATCCTGATTTCACCAACGTCCCATATCAAGGTTGCAATACTTGTGGGTTGAATTGTGGGCAAACTCTGACTTCCTCCCCAAGATGCCCTCTTGCAAGAGGCACAAATGCCAAATTGGGTCTGTGATAGCACCATTACAGAAAGATTTGAAGAACATATGAAAGTTATGTGTGTATCATCTTCTGCAATCCAGAGTCACACACATGCTCCAGGGATGAGTGAAGCCTAAGTTGACCACAGACCAACTCACTCCACTCTGTTTTGCATTTGATTATGTCTGTTAATTCCTGTTCACATCTATGGTATATATTTATTCCTACAGCATCTGTGTGAGGCACAGGGACACTCTATCCCACAAAGGCATAATCAGATGGAGTGTTCTCCACAAGGCTGTTATTGCAGACTGTACAAGATGAAGCTTTATGTAAGTTTGCAAAGTAGAAGCTTATAATACAATTACTTATCTTCCAGGCTAATGCCCTAAGCACTGAACTATCCTTTGTCTTGGAAAGCAATATAGCAAGTGTCACGGTTTAACCTGGCAGGCAGCCAAATACCACGCAGCCGCTTGCTCACTCCCCCCGCCGGTGGGGTGGGGAGAGAATCAGAAGCGTGAGAGTGGGAAAAACTCGTGGATTGAGATAAAGACAG
>NW_009195272.1:22403-22966 GCF_000690835.1 Fulmarus glacialis | reverse complement strand
GGTGAACCACCCCGCAGAGACGCCTCCATTCACCGCCGAGTGCACCCGGATCTTAGGCAGTGTGCCTCGCTTTTGGGGGGTTAAAATTAGAAGAGCTGAATTCTCCCCTAAACGAGTGGCAAGCAGTATTTCCCCTATATGGTGAGTCAAGGAGCCACAATAGCCTTTACAAAACTGCTCTTCTCAGCTTGGCACCTGCTGTGGTTGCTTTGTCACGAGCATAATGTTTAAGAAATGTCACTGAGTTTGCTCGTGTGGCGGTTTGACAGCTCCCAGAAATGACGTGCTTCCAAAGCCGGCCACTTGTGTCCCTGCATGTCGGCAGATTGCTCTGCCGATGTCCTGTCAAGCCCCCTCCTGCACCGCCAGTCTTGCAGGACATAGCCACCAAGCCTGCCTTCATCTCCAGGATGTTGATGTATACCATCCAGCGATGAAAGGCATTGCAGATACAGCCTATGGGCATCCCAGCCCATCCCGAAACCTGACTGTCAGTGATAAATGAGGACTGCAAAGGCAGAAAATCTCTTTCAACACATTCTGATGAGCTAGCAGTGGGGGGG